>NC_059104.1:28762330-29019830 GCF_020740685.1 Jaculus jaculus
TATTGAGTTTTTCCAACATCTGAAGACATATTTTCTTATTTCAGGTCGCCGTATGAAAGAAAGTCTCTACCATTCTCAGAACTTTTGCAGCACTTCAATTTCAGACTTAAAATCTCTTTTTAGATTAGAAAGATGACAGAAATATTTGCTTGGCTATGCTTACAATATGATTTTAAAACAGCCGGGCGTGGTGGCACATGCCTTTAATCCCAGCACTCGGGAGGCAGAGGTAGGAGAATCACCGTGAGTTCAAGGCCACCCTGAGACTACAGAGTTAATTCCAGGTCAGCCTGGACCAGAGAGAGACCGTACCTCAAAAAACCAAAAAAAAAAAAAAAAAAAAACTTTCCTTGTGTGTTATTTTTTCACTTTCCAAGCACATAATTAAGAAACTCTAGAAAATTAAATTTAATGGAGAATTATAGTGATAATAGGCTTCTGTCAGTAATATAGCCAGGAAAGGTTTTTCCCCACCCTGTGCATAGTCTTTTGGCTCTGTTTATGATAGTCTATCTGTCTGTATAATAACTTTTTAATTTCACAAGATCCCACTGTTGAAAGGTTATTTAATTTCCTGGGCTACTGGGGTCTTCTTCAGGAAGTCTTTCCATATTTCAATATCACATCAAGTTCTCAAGTTCTCTCTTTGCTTTTTGTTCTGTCATTTTAGAGCTTCAGGTCTTACCATATGCTGTTGGCATGTAACATGGAGTGACAAGGCTGGAAGAGAGAGGAGATGAGAGAAAGAGAGAGGCAGGGGGAGGGAGAGGGAGAGAATAGGGGTACCAGAGCCTTAAGCTATTGCAAATAAAATCCAGACATGTGCCACCTTGTGCATATGGCTTATGTGGGTCCTGGGGAATTGAACTTGGGTCCTTTGGCTTTTCAGGCAAGTGCCATAACTGCTGTGCCTTCTCTCTAGCCCAGATACTGGGGTTTTAATTGATATTTTGTTGAATCTATGTATGCTTTTCATAAAAAGGCAATCTCCATAATATTAATTCTACATATCCATGAGCATGGAAAGTCTTCCCATCTTCCTATATCCTCCTCAATTTTTTTTTGTATTTTTATGTTTTTATTTAAACTTTTATTTTTATTTATTTGAAAGAAAGAAAGAGGCAGAGAGAGAAAGAGGTAGAGAGAATGGTGTGTCAGGGCTTCCAGCCACTACAAACAAGCTCTAGATGCATGTGCCACCTTGTGCATCTCTTACATGGGTCCTGGGGAATCAAACCAAGGTCTTTTGGCTTTGCAGACAAGTGCCTTAACCACTAAGCCATTTCTCGAGCCCTATTTTTATGTTTTCATTGTATAGGTCTTTCACATCCTTGGTTATGCCAAAGTATTAAATTTTTCTGGTTATTGAAATTGAGACAGCCTCACTGATTTATTTTTCCATATGTTTGTATTTGTTGTATATAAATGCCACTTACGTTTTCATGTGTGGATTTTGTATCCTGTCACTTTGCTGAAGGAAGTTATCTTCTTTAGAAGCTTTTTGGTAGAGCTTTTCAGGTCATCCTTAGCCATTAGGGTAATACAAATTAAAACATCTATGAGATTCCACCTTATTCCAGTCAGGATTGTGATCATTAAAAAATCCAATGGCAGGGCTGGAGAGATGGCTTGGCAGTTAAGGTCCATGCCTGTGTAGCCTAAGGACTCAGGTTCAATTCTCCAGGTCCCATGTAAACCAGATGCACATGGTGGCACATGCATTTAGGTTTTGTTTGCAGTGGCTAGAGGCCCTGACATGTACATTATCTCTCTCTCTCTCTCTCTCTCTCTTTCTCTCTCTCTCTAATAAATAATTTAAAAATAAAATCTTAAAAAAAATGAAATGTCAAAAAATGTTGGCAAGAATGCAGGGAAAGAAGAAACCTCATTCACTGAAAAAGTGTACAATCACTATGGAAATCAGTGTGGAGACTCCTGAAAAAGATGAAAGTGGACTTACTATCTGACCCAACTATTCCTTTCTGGGAATTTACCCTAAAGGCTCCACTCTTCACTTCAGAGATACTTGCTTAACCATGTTTATAGTTGCTAAGTATTATAATCAACCCAGATACCTATGATCTGATAAATAATTAATGAATATGTTATAATATACAAAATGAAGTTTGACTCAGCTGTTAGAGAAACAGAAATAATAAAATACATAGGAAATTGGATGGATTTGGAACAAGTTATACTAAGCAAACTCACCAAGAACAGAAACACAAACACCACATGGTATCACTCATATGTGGTTCCTAAGCTGGATCAGCTTAAGTTACAGGCTTATCTCACAGGAAACTAGAAGGATGCGCAATATAGATGGAAGTGTTTGGGAGGAAAGGAATGAAAGGGTGGGGAGAGATATATACTAAACTAAAGCCAAAATGAATTAGTAACATAGAAACCTTTCTTTTTATAACAGACTAAAAGATATAAAAGTCTATATTATCAATAGGAGTATGGGGGAATTAGCTGAACATAAGAGCCCTAGAGAGGGTGGGGTGAAGAAACAAAAAAAAAAAACAAAACACTTGGCTCTAGCTTCTAACTCATAGTGCCAGAAATTGGTTACAAACCACATTAAGCTGTTGGTCAAAGAGACCTGCAAGGTCTCCAAAACAAGATATGGTTCTGTCCAAGCACTTGATTACCTACCTGAGATAAAAGGCAAGACCCTATTGCTGAAAACACCACAAGCTCCCAACACAGAACTCAGAGAGATTATGCTGACAACTGGAAGGAAGCCAGTGCCCTCATGGATAGCTTTGTATAGTGCTGGAAAACAATACATGTACTGCTAGTGGAAAATGGTCATTGACATTGTGAACAAACAAGGGGAGCCTGCTATATGAAGTAAACCAGTCAGACAAGTTGTATACTCTTGTGCACTCGTGACACCTAGCCTATCTGGGTAACTAATGGCTATCTAATTGTCTAATAGACCCACTCAGTGGGAAAGACCTCATAGCTGGTGCTGGGAAACAAGTCAGAATCCCATAGGGATGAAGGTCATGGATTCCACTGAGAAGCTTCCACATGTCTATGGTCAAAATAGAGACTACACCCACGAAGAATCTCTCAATTAATTAGGGATATACCCTCTAAACTATACTTTTCTCACTCTCTGTTGGAGAATCTGTTTTTTCTTTTACACAACCCAGTGAAAACTGGGTACAACCAGTATCTATACACATGACAAGAAAAGATAGCTGAAGCCATATCATGAGATGAGCTACCTCTTGCATATTCTTCAGGGTTCAGGTGAAAGCACACAGAAATTGAGAAGTTAAGCCAGAGTGCTACTTTCAGGGTAATAGGGATAGATACGGATGACAATGAAAACATACTAAATCAGAAAATCAGAAGTTGATGAGAGCTTAACTTTAAAGTAGTCTTTTTTTTTTTATTTTGAAAGTTTTATTTATTCATTATTTGAGAGAGAGAACGTGAGAGAAGGAGGCCTATAGGGAGAGAGAATGGGAGTACCAGGACCTCCAGCCACTGCAAACATCTCTAGATTCATGTGCCACATTGTACATCTGGCTTTACCTCGGTCCTGGCGAATTGAATCTGGGTCCTTTGTCTTTGCCTGCAAGACCCTGAACTACTAAGCAATTTCTCCATCCCTAAAGTAGACTTATAACACACCCACAAAGGCTCAGGGAATTTTTTAGATGAGGGTAAAACAGAGTATCCCGAGGCATTGCCCATTCTGCAATGATTGATTGCCATTCTCGCCACTCATAACCCTTAGTCCAATGATAAATTCCAAAAACCCCACTGAGGAGGACCCTCAGTGGAATGGGGACAGGGAGGTGGAGAATGGTACTAATGCATGATTTGTTCATGCAAAATTTCTACTTATTAAAAAATAAATTAATTAGATTATACTTTAAAGATATATAAATATTTAGTTCTTGTTTTAATGTTTTATTTTGATTTATTAATTTTAAAGAGAGAGGGGGAGAAAGAAAGAGTGAGGAAGTGGCAGATAGAGAAAGAATGGGCATGCTAGTTCCTCTATCCACTGCTACTGAACTCTAGACACATTTCCCAACTGGCTTACATGAGTACATGGGAATTGAACCTTGGTTCTTAGGCCTCACAGACAAGCACCTTAACTGTGAAGCCATCTCCCCAGCCCAAAGACATAATTATTTCAACTCATTTCATTTTTTTTTTCCATGAGAACACAAATGTAACAAGTATTTTTAATTTACGGGGTTAAAACTATAGCATGCAACCTGAAAATTCTATGATGTCATTGCTTGGAAATTTTTTAATTAAAAGATTTTGAGTTCTTAAAATCATATTTAGGAAACAAGGAAATGCATTATGCATCTTGGTTACAAGTACAATTAAATTACAGCATCTTATGAAGAATTGTAAATGTGTTTTCTATCCCATAGGTACTGTTGAAAATTGTAACATAATAATGTACATGTGTTTTATTGTTTTTTTAAGTACAATCTGACACTATGGTTATTTGTCAAACATTTTCTAAAAACTGTGGTAGAAAGTTTGATTTGATACATGTTATATGATTTCATGACAGGAATTTCTAACATTCAGCACAGTGTATATAATGGTACAAAACAATGCTAACAATTAAGATTTAAGAAATTTAGTACTACATTAATATCTGTTTATTTCAGTAACTAAGCCTTACTTTACCCAGGATATAAATATGTATTCATGCATTGAAATTAATTTCTCATTGGTGGGATAAATACCTGACCAGAGGCAGATTATGAAAGGAAAGTGTTTAGTTTAGGATTATAGAATCAAGAAATTCTATCAGGGGAAGAACAAAGTGGCTCAATTCTTTAGATTAAAAGAGAGAGAGTGAGTGAGTGAGAGACAGAGAGAGCAGCTAATATCATCAAGTATACCAATAGGCAGAGCTCAAAATCTTCTCTCTACACACCTTAGTACTGGACTTAAAATTTACCACCAAGGATATCTTAACCTGAATCAAAAGTCCCTGAGGCAATGGTAGACATATGTTCATAGTAAAACCTCCACATTCTACATTAGCCCCTGTAAACTCATGACCATTTCACAATACAAATTGCACTGAGACCAGTGTCAAAGGCCTCTATACTTCTCACCAACTTTAACTTTCAACAGTTCCAAGTCTCCTCTGAGATTTTCTTTTCTTTTCTTTTCTTTACTTTTTATTCTTTCTTTCTTTTCTTTTCTTTTTCTTTTCTTTCTTTCTTTTTTTTTTTTTTTGAGTTGGGTCTCACACTTTAGTTCAGGCTGACATGGAACTCTCTGGGTAGTCTGAGGGTAGACTTGAACTCATGGTGATTTACCTAACTCTGCATGCCAGGTGTTGGGATTAAAGGTGTGTGCCAACATGCCTGGCTCATCTGAGATTTGAAAATGTCTCTTAAGTGTGAGTCCTGGAAGTTAAACACTTCCAACACACAATAGCACACAGTAAATATTTATATTACTGAAAAGTTTAACAAAGAAATAATGGCTCTTCCCTCGCTCCCACTCTCTTGCTCTTTCTTCTCTCTTAACTCTTGCATATTAGTTATCTTTTTCATCATTTTCGTAGTGGGCAATGACCTGTAACTCCCAGTACCAGGACTGGGCTATCCTCCACAATGAGCTTTTGATCAGAGAGACCTACAATGTTCCCTAAAAGAATGAAAGATTTCTGACAGAGTACTGGATGATCCACCAAAGGTTAGTGGTAAGACCCTACTGCTGAAGACACCATATGCCATTGACACGTAAAATGTAATAGCATGGCTGGAAGCTAGAAGAGATTCACTCCCCAGACAGTCAGCATGTCTAGTGCAAGAAGGTGTTACATGGGCAACCACAGGAAAATGACAAATATCTGTCCAAGCAACTCATTGTCTAACCTAATTAGCAGCAAATAACCTGTTGTGATGCCCACAAAAGTGCAATAGTGGCACACAGCAATGGTGTGGAACCAACTGCTCTTGATTTGGCTAACTGATCCCCTTAGTGGTATGGGACCCATAGCTGGAGCTGAGAAACATGTCCGAACCATATCCAAGCATAAGCCTACTCTGCAATATCAAGCTACCATCAATCATGGGCTACAAGAGGGCCTACACGTATTAAATTCTCTATAAAAAATGTAAGGGTTATCTCATTTGTCCTCATGCTAATTTATTCTCGGTTGGAAAATCTGCTTCTCTTTTTCAGATAGATGTAGATCCTTAGGAGAGAGCCACCCCATCATACCTCAAAAGGGCCCAGGCTGAAACTAAGAAAAATTGGCAAAACAAGCAATGGTGCTGTTTTTCTGATGAATGGGATACCAGCACAAGGGGGAAGGAGACCAACACAGAGAAAAATCAACTCCTAGCAAATCAGAGAGCCAGAGCCTCAGAGGCCCCCAACACCTCAGCACTGAAGCAGACCAAAAATAACCCCAACATGGCTCAGGAAAATTTTGCAGAAGAGGGGGCAGAAAGAATGTCAGAGCCACATGTTGGGTTATGATATGCAGAGACATTTATTTCACCCATAACTGTGGGCTAACTCCACAATGCATGACCCATATACTTCAACAAGGAGGGGCCAATGGGGAGGGGGTAGGTCATGGATGAGCCTAATAATGGTACCATACTGACTGTATTTGCTAAATAAAAAACTAATTAATAAAAAAAAGAAATAATGGGCCAATGTGAAATCAATAACATTTCCAGTCATAGAGATGTATGCCTTTAATCCCAGGAATCAGGAGGCAGAGGTAGAAAAATTGCTGTGAGTTTGAGGCCAGTCTGAGACACCACATAATGAATTGAAGTTTATCCTGAATTTTGAGACCCTATCTCAAAAGAATAAAGCTAAACAAAAGAAAAAGTCAATTTAATCAAACACATTGATAGTTTCAAGTGTCTGAAATTAATAACCAACACATACTTTCACAGCTTGAAACCTTACTTGACTGTCAATATGAGGATTTTAAGCTGCTTCACAATGCTGCATCACTGTAGCCCCAGGAACCAGTTAATTTTAATACAATGGCTTTATTGGGTCTCCACACAGGGAGTTTAACCTTGTTTCATTTGACCCAGGGGCCATTTCCAAACCCAAAATAATGTGGGAGTTCATGTGAACTATTTAAAGAACAATGAGATAAATGTATTTGCTGAATCTGAGTCACATCTTGTGAAGAGCAAGTGATTTAATAAAAATGCAGAGAGAATTGTATTTTGTGTTTTTTCTCTCTGCTTTGAACTGTGAAAGGGGCCAGCTTCTTCTGCCATTATGAAACTTCCCCTGGATCTATAAGCTTTAATTATTCCAACCCCCCCATAAACTGTGTCTGGTCTGGAAAATCATCCCAGCAATTGAAACTGTCTACAACAGAATTGGTTCCAGAGTGGATTGTGGCTTCATGATGAATCTAATGATGTGGATTTTGGTCTTTTGGAGCTTTTGTTTTGGAGGAATGGGTATGAACTTGGTACTTGAAACTGAAGATGCCTTGCAGAGTAGTAAACCAAGGTTTATGGACTATTCTTTTGAGAGTCTGAAAATGATAAGTGCAGAGAGAATTATATTTGGAGGCTTTGTTTTTGAACTTTCTAAGAGGAAGAAAAGATGGCAGAGAACTTTTTTGAACTGGGCTATTATCTTAAGGGCTGGCTGTGTTCTGTTGCCCATGCCCCGAGGGTATGATCAAGGTTAAATTTTATTGGAATGATGTGCTTGGCTAAAGATATGGGATTGAGACATTTGAGATCTAAATTTGGAAAATCTCAAGGAAGTTTGAAATTGTAGACACTGAGACTGGTTTCTGAAGTTGCTATTTTCAACTACATTAGTATTTGTAAAGAAGATGGTCAAACTACTTTATATTGAAATC
Organism: Jaculus jaculus; assembly: GCF_020740685.1. Lineage (NCBI taxonomy): Eukaryota > Metazoa > Chordata > Mammalia > Rodentia > Dipodidae > Jaculus > Jaculus jaculus. Next base: position 28,770,198 of record NC_059104.1, read on the forward strand.
ATTGAAAGGATGCTTGAAGAAAGAGTATGATAAAAATGCAACATCTATTGAGAAACGTTGACTGGAGAAGGCCCTGCTCTTCAAGAATGCAACATATTTCATCCCTGAATTAAGAAAATGGCTGTATCCTGCTCACCTGGTATCGGTTTCAGAGGCAGGAAAATGGATTGAGTGTTTCATGAAGTACACATGTTTCCAGGAGCCACTGCTCAGATGCAGGATGAGGCAGGGTGTGATGTCCCTGTGGAAGGAGGGGTTGGAAAAGCCCTTGGTTTTGTATGGAGACCTGCAGATGGTTTTGTTTTATCAGGACTATGCAAGGGCCACCATGGGGCTCTGTTGGCTAGGCTAAGGATGCACATTTTCCCTTGGCTATTTGCCATTTGGAGGGTCAAAACTGGAAAATCCAGAGACTATCAGATACTGGTTTTGATATCAGACTTCAACTGCAGATGTTTGATGTTTGTCTGATGGTTATTGAGTTTGTATTTTTCTATTCTCTCTTTATTATGCATTATAACAGTCAGAATAGTTTATTCTGTGCCTGTCTATGTTGAAAGTATATAATTGTTTTGATTTTTCAGGACTGACAGTTAAAAGATAATCTTAAATCTCAGATGAAATTTAGGATTTTTGGACTATCTTATGTTGAAAGGACTATGGGTATCTATGAATTCAGAACAAATGCAATATATTATGTGAGATGGTTATGAATCTATTGGGGGCCATGTGTGGAATGTGGTAGTTTAAATATATGTCCCCCAATATATATAGGAGTTTTACTTAAGCTTATAATTTTGATCTCTGGCCACTGGCTAGAGAAAGACTCATTGTGTATGGATCCTGGGATCCAGCCCTAATGTGTTTTTGGGGTCAGATGTGTTTCCATAAAAAAATAAAAATAAAAAAATACATGCAAAGTTCTTGATTTCTGCCATTATGGTGTTTCTGAAATATGATTGCTTGTGTTGGTGGTGGTTGCTTTTCTCTCTCTTCCTGGACCTGTGAAAGGGAACCAAATGCTTCTGCTGTTATGGAAATTCCCCTCTATCTGTAAGTTTCAAAAATCACTTCCTCCATAACCATGACTAGAAGTTCATTCCAACAACTGCAGCTGACTACAACATTGGCTGATTCCATTTTCTTGCAATAAATATAGCTGAGCAAGTCTCCCTGTAGTAGAGTATAGAGTCTTACAAGTAGATACTCAGGACTGATTTATTGGATCATATGGTAGGTTTATTTCTACCAGTCTCAGCAAACTCTAAACTGATTTCCATATTGGCTATACCGTAATGGCCCACTAAAAGTTGATGAGTCTTTCCCCACACTCTTCAGCGAATGTTGTCTGGTTTATATATTTTTTTTCTTATTTGTTTCAATGTTAACTGTTATGATCAGACTGACATGGAATCCTAAAGCAGTTTTAATTTAAATATCACTGCTACCCAAGGATGTTGAACACTTCTGCAAGTTTTTATTAGCTATTTGTATTTATTTTTTGGAGAATATTCTGTTTAGTTCCATGGCTCATTTCCTTGATTTTTTTGGTTGTTGTTTTCTTAATATTTAGTATTCTAAACTCTTTGCATATTATAGTCATTAATCCTCTATGAAAGAAATAGCTGGCAAAGATATTCTCCCCATGTTAAGGTTCTTTCTCACCCTGTGAAATATTTCCTTTGATCTACAAACACTTATTAATCTCATCCAGTCTGTTTTTTTTTAATTGTTGACATTACATCCTGAGTGAATGAAGTCATATTATCTATGCAGAAAATCCTTTTCTATGCATGTATCATGTATTGTGCTCCCTAACTCCTCCCTTTGCAGCTCCAGTCTTACATTGATGTATTTGATCCATTTGGAGTTTTCTTCAGGGTAAGAGATATGAATCTAGCTTTATTATTCTTCAAAAAATGTTACTAGAAAAAATATTCTGTCTCTTTTCCATTGTTTGTTTAGTATCTTTTCCAAAAAATCAGGTGGTTGTTGCGGGGTCAGATATCTGGGTCTTCTATTCTATTGCATTGATTCTTGTGTTGGTTTTATGACTGTTGCATAGAGTTTGTATCACCATGGCTATGTGATAGAAGTGAAAGTCTTAAAATGAATGCTTTCAAATACATAAAAAAGATTGAATAAGATGGTGGAAGATGGAAGGACATCTCATGCACCTGGAGTACAAGAATTAATATTGTAAAAATGGTCATCTGTGTCAAGATTACAACCAATCTTCACAGAAATAGAAAAAAAAATAAGGTCATGGGTTAATTTTAGTAGATTGAACATATAAATGAAGTCATTAATTAAATATCTATCTTTCTTTATGTGGCTTATTTTCCTTAACCTTATGATTCTCAGTCTCAGGCGTTTTGTTATAAATGACAATGTTTTCCATTTTTGTAGCTAAATAGTATTCTATTGTGTGTATATTTTCTTTTCATTACCCTCTCATCCATTAACAGATATCTCAGTTGATCCCATGTATTGCATATTATAAATAATCTAGCAACAAGTAATCAATTAATAGTTATTTTGGTGAAGAAATTGTTCTTTTAAAAATTTTGCTGAAGAACATTCATTGTGTTTTCTGTAATGGCTGTTCTAATCTACATTGTGTAAAAGTCCCCTTTCTCCACATACTTAAGTAAAATTGCAAGCATTTGTTCTATTTATATATTTGCTGTGCAGGTTTATATCAATTTAAAGTATGTTTTTTTTTTTTCTTTCAAGGTGATTAAAACAGAATTTTTCAGGAGCTAAAGATATGCAAAATGTATTCTTGTTGACCAGACTCTGAGAAATACTGGTGAGACATTTTTGAGAGGGTCTATCATTGAGTCTTAGGATAAGATAAAATTTGCCTATTTCTGTCTTCTCACAGCTTAGGATAGCCAGAGAGGTGTCAGGAATGTGAGAAGAAGTAAAATACAGCAGTCATTAAAAAGTAATGTATGGGATGAAGTTTTGTTACTTTGGAGGGCTGGTGGATATTTATAATTCCAGCCATTGGTGGCTGAGGCAGTGAGATAGTCATGAGCTCAATGGTAGCCTGGGCTACAGAACAAGAACTTCTAGCACACACATACTTACACACACACACACACACACACACACACACACACACACACACACAAATTAAACAGTATCAAATTACTCTTTTAATAATAGAATTACCAGCCGGGCGTGGTGGCGCACGCCTTTAATCCCAGCACTTGGGAGGCAGAGGTAGGAGAATCGCCAAGAGTTCGAGGCCACCCTGAGACTACACAGTGAATTCCAGGTCAGCCTGAGCCAGAGTGAGACCCTACCTCGAAAAACCAACCAACCAAACAAACAAACAAACAAAAATAATAGAATTACCTTTTGTTTAAATTTTGATTTGTATACTATAATCCTAAGTATTGGATGCTTGATAAGGATAAAGTTGCCAAAATTTTCATCAGTATAGCAGTTTAAACATATGTCCTCAAAAGATTCATTAATTTATTAAAGCTTGTAACTTTGATCTCACTGTGGAAAAATCCTAGTGTGTAGCATTAAGGTGTGTTTAGGCATCTATCTAGAATTCCAGCCTATGGTACAGAGTGCTTGAGCTTTGCTTGGTTTGTTAGAGTATACTTGCTTGGGATGTTAATTGTGGTTTTTCTTTCTGTATGGATCTATATAAAAGGGCCCAGCTTCTTCTGCTGTTATGGAACTTCCCATGAATCTGTAAGCTTCTATACATCCTATTCCTCCCATAAATTGTGCATGGTGTGAAAGTTCATCCCAACAATGAAAAGATGACGATGACAATCAGAGAAAAAACAGAGGACTTGCAGCCAGGTGTTAATGGAAACCTGGAATCTCTAATTGGTCTTCACCAGCATGGCAGACATTGCACGTTAGGGCTATAAATTTAACATGCAAAGGATAAAATATAGTCCATAGCACTTCAAAAAATGAATACTAATTTCCCAGTGGTGTAATAGGTAGCTAAATCAGAAACAAAGAGATGAAAGAAAAAAGTAAATATTTGGAAGGATACTTATAGACTGGATCATTCCAAATTTCAATTTCTGAGGATGAGACATGTTCCCATATTCATAATTCCTATGATTAAATGTAGTGGGGGTAATAGAATCATGTCACTGTGATAGAATAATAGAAAATATACAGTTATGGAAGCCTTATCACTTTACAGAAGGTTCTCTAGTATAAAAACACCTTATGGCATAAACTTGTGCTTTTGGAGCTTTCTAAGGATGAATATAGCAGTCACGGAAGTGCTGAACATTTACTCAATGCTCGCATTAAAAAAAAAATTATGATACACTCCTTATGTAAACTTCTTAAATTAACATTACAATTATTTGATCAATATCACCACCCTCAGAGGATATACAGAGTTACAGAAAGTGTTTCCACTACAGTCAAGATCACATTTGTAGTAAGACATTGGATCAGGATTTGAGTCATTTTTTGAGTTCATAGATCACTACTGCTTTAACTACTCTCCACACATGCTCTCCATTCCACATCACTCTATATTTTGGATATTAAAAGATGTAGAATAAGTAAAGTGCATGGACTTGATTATTTATGCCTAGAAATGATCAAATTTAGATGACAATAACAGAACCCTAATGTTTTCAGTATATTTTTTTCCATTTTACTGACTTCTCTGTATTTACCAAAATTCTTCTACCCTATTAAAGTTATGGAATTTCACATTTTCTTTCTTATTTCAAGGTTTGTCTATAATCAAACAGAGACATTTAAGTGATTTTCTAGCTTAATGTTCATAAGTACTATTTTGTTTGTTGATAAAAATATTTGCTTTGTAAAACAGTTCACTGATTTTAATCCAAAGAAATAACACATTTTCAAAAATCAGAATACTCTTCAGAAAGCTATTATATTTTCTCAAAATTATCAGACTAAAGTAAAGCTTACATTTTCTATATTCTGCCCCTTACTATGAGATGTTTGATTCTTTTTATTTTTTTTTTAGAATTTTTTTATTATATTTATTTGCAAGTTGAATGAGAGCTAAAGGGAGATGGAAAGATAGAGAGACAGAGGAAGTGTTGGCATGCCAGGACTTCATGCAACTGCAAAGGAACTCTAGGTGCATATGCCCTTTGTGCATCTGACATGATGCAGACACTTGGGAATTGAACTTGGGATGTCAGGATTTTCAGGCAAGCACCTTTAACTGCTAAGCTGTCTCCCAAGCCCCCAAATCAACTTTTAAGAACAGGTCCACAATGGAGGCATCATAACTGCATTTATGCATATTCTGTATATATCCAGTCCACTTTGACCCTGAACTCAAACATTTAGAATATTTTTTATGTGGGTCAGGTCAGTTCCATTATGTCCTTTAAGAAGTTTTTCCCATTTTCCCAACAAGCATTTTCTTAGACAGCACAAGAAATAAAGATATTAGCATGTTAATTGGTTCATCTAAATAAATTACTTTCAGAAATATTTTATTTTTAATTAAAAACTCTATTGCTATAATTACTAATAAGATTAGCATGAATAATCTTTAATTAAAAAAGATATCCTCATTTTAACTTTAAAAGTAGCCTTATGCATTATTTTCTTCAAATTTTATGCATTATGGGGAAATCTATGATGTTATTATCCAACAATAACACATGACATTAGATGATGTATATTCTAATTCTATTTGTATAGGACTTAATTATACTAAGGTCCTTAAAATTAATTTTGATAACAGATAATTGAAGTCTTTAATAATTAAGTGCAAGAAAAGTTGTCATTGAGTTGCTGGTAATAAGCAATATAATCCTAGGTAGAAATGTTATGACTATCTGCACACGGTAGTTAACTTTTTAAATGAGTATTGAAGATACCAATATGATTTCTTTCTGAGTATCCTTGCTACATGTCACATCAGTAAACAACTTTAATATACTGTTCAAATGAATTGCAATCATTAGCACATGCCGATTTGGATATATGCCTTTAGTAAGGGCTCAAGGTCACAGTATTAAGCTGCTTCCTACTTGCTTAATTATTTTCTGCATGAAATGATTGACTACATTTCATTACAGCATTAGCAATAGCACTATTAACATCAATAATAAAAATAATAATATATTAAACTATTTCATTGAGTGTTCTGAATTATGAAGCATTTAACCTAGAAAACCTACAGAATTTTTGTAGGTAGTAATGGTGATTTGGCAGTACACCAAGGTTGCTACAGGTGCAGTACAGTGCTGGAGTCTGGAAAGAAATCACGTTTCCTTGCTGTTTCTGAGGATAATGCTAACGTAGATAATGGGGAGACTCAATTGTCTCAGTGACAAGCCCTCTCCAGGTTCTACTTGGTTGTGGTCTCTCTGTTACTTGTGCTCGCATATTGATGGTCATAGTACCAAAGTCATTATTCATATCTTCCTGAAGGAACAGCCCTACCAGCTGCTTTTTTCAAGGTCAGTGTGCCAGACTGGAAAATGTAATTCCTCTTTGGCATTGAGGTAGGGAGTGAACTCAAAAGGAGCTGAGTGAATTAAATTCAACAAAAATTGAATGAACTCTGACTCCACTTGAGACACCACATGAGAGGGACTATGCTGAATAAAGAATATGGACTAGGTGCCCTTTGCCCCTCAGAGGAGTCACGGAAGACAAAGTAGCATTGAAGGAGATTCAATGAGCCTGGCTTTAACAATGCAAAACATTAGAAGAGAGAATGTACTTTTATTTGTCATAGAAACTAGATAAAAATTTATTTTAGGTTATCTGAGTATTGAATGTGGTGAAAATAGCAGTATCTCCTTAGTAAGCAAAAAGTAAAAACTTAAATATTTTTTGATGTTTAGAGATATTTTATTATAGAATATTACAGAGTTTAAGAGTAGGAAAGAAATCAAATCTCCTACATGAATATAAGCAATCCCAAGTAAGTGATCCCTCGTGTAAAACTCTAAAGATATGAATAGTAAGTAGGAGAGAAAAATCCCAAAATATATAATATGAGATTAAAAGAGGTTTAATTATGGTGATGAATTCAGTGATATATGATCTGGGTTGCACAGAGAGTATTGAACAGAATGTCTTCTAACTATACAGGGGTGTAGACAGAGGAATTTATAGCATATTTGGGGAATAACAAGTCCATTATAAACAGTGAAAGTTTGTATCTACAAACTCCCATATGTTGATCACAAAGTAAGGTATTTTCAATGATTTGAATTAGGATATATGATCTGCTTTTTGTCATTAACCTATTTCATTTACTATTCATAACTCTTCATGGGGAAACAAATGAGGATTAATTAGTATACAGTTGAGAAGAAGTCTATTAGTATCCTAGACAGGGAGGTTTTATATGCTCTCTTCTACCCCTTACTGTGTCCCGGTACATATGTCTATGAGGAAAGGTATTATAGGACCAGTCTTGGAGTGTTGCAGTCTTGCTACAAACAACCCAGGATTTTTAGAAAAACATATGGGAATTTGAATGTACACACCAAGTATAAAACACCAATGAAAACTTCCATGGATCAAAAGCTATGGGGATGGAGAGATTTCTCAGTGGTTAAGGTGCATATCTGAAAAACCTAATGACCCAGGTTTAATTCCCTAGTTCTTATGTAAAGCCAGATGCACAAAGTGGCATAAATCTGGAGTTACTTACAGTTGCCAGAGACTCTGGCATGCCCATTCTCTCTCTCTCTCTCTTTCTCTCTCTCTCTCTTTCCCTTTCTCTCTCTTTCTCTCTCCCTCCCTCCCTGCCTCCCGCCCTTTCCTTTCTGCCTCTCTCCACATGTAAATAAATAAATAAAATATGAAAAAGCTATGAAATCAATCTATTATTTTGGGAAAAATATGAGGTACTTTGAAGAAGACTATTAGATACATGAATTTTAATTCCTCCTGACATTGAAGATTCATATTGACTTTGAATGTTCTGTGCATTACATCACAGCATTGACATATTGTACCACCTGGATAAACTGGAAGTAGTTACAGAAAGGGCAGCAGCTTAGGGTGGGATCCATGAGCCTTGTTATTTTCCAAGTGTCAAAGCAGATGTAATAGTATACCCTCAGAACATCCAGATATACAACTGGTTCAAAATATAACTTTCTCTCCAATACATATCCCCCTGTTGGTACAAAAGAATATAATGTACACATTTAAAATAAATTTTATCTGACTAGTGTATTTCCAAAGCGTTCCAGAAACTTACACATAAATCTCTCACATAGAGGCAGAAAAATATCACTACCTAAAATCAGATTCTAACCTAATATATTCATTGACTTGTTTTTTGGCATCTTTTGCATGTATTCTACCAATTGATTTAAGGTATGTGGGATAAGAATTTTATATTGTTTTTTGTTCTATTTCTACTTCAAAGAACTAGAGTTATCTGATAAGTGAAGATCATTAGTAGCTAAACACCTATAGCTGAAAGATACTCAAATTCCATTTTACAAATAAAAATCCAAATTTTGACTTTGAATCTGTGTAATGTTACAATTTTTTTTTAAATCAGAAACTATTTGAACTCCACTCCACTGTGTCCAAAACCCAACTCTCTAAAACTCAAGTATATGGAATTACCCATCTGTTGATTTTTTTCCACTTAAAGGATTAAAAAATGTTTTTCTCAAGACAGTGAAAGGAATTTTTATTTAATGAAAGCAGTTTAAAATAAAGGGAAGATGATTTAAGAGCTTTCACTTGTTTCTTATACAGCAGATCCCATAGTTACTAAGAACTCAAGAATCAGTTAAAGGAATCATCCTAAATGAAATTATGCACAATAGAATCATTGAGAAAGAAACACTTGGATTTTGCTGAAGTGACAGATGGAACATATTTCCAGCAGTGGGCTGTCAGTTCCCTGGGAATGCAGGCTTTTTGTTTTATAACTGCTGAATTGTCACTCAGCTTCTTACAAAACTCAAATGGGAAAAAAAATGAGACAATGAGCTGTGGTTTTAGTATACAGTGTAAGTAAATTGGATGTCATGTAAACATCATATGAAATGAAAATGAAACACTATAAAAAATCTCCTGATAAAATCGAAGACTACATACTATGTTCAAAATGAATGCATTTTGAAATAAAATAGAAAGTGACTTTCAGACTTTTGACATGTTATTGACACCTATGCACATGACACATATTTTGACAAGTAACCATTATGCATATTCCATATGTAGTTCATGAACACCATTGTATTTTATGCTTTCTAAAAATAGCAGAAAGAAAACAATGAAAAATCAGAGCTAATGTTTAATAATTTTCTGAATTTTCCACATGCAAATATTGTTTAAAATGTGTCATTTCCTTCAGTGGTGCAGCTGTTGGCAAGTGGCCCATAACCCCTTAAATACCATGGTCATCTAACAATGCTAACATTTCGTGGGTTACACAGCAAAAATGAGGGAAGACATGGAATTAAGAGGAAGCTAACTGAGAAAGGGAGTGAGAAGATCTGTGAGAATGGGAATAGGAGAGGGTGCTGGGGGTGAATATGGTGAAATACATTAAATGCATGTAAGAAATTAAAAACATTACACATTTATTTTCATGTAGTTAAAGGGCAAGAAATATAAAGAGAAACACAGAAAATAAGCTAATGACCAACCACTTCCCATTCCTGGTTAGTCTCCATCAGCAAAGTTCCTTTTCTTTGGTGCTCAGTATGAGGTTGCATGTATGCATGCATCAGAGAGAATGTTTTCTGCATATTGAGATTCATTACAAAGAGAAAAGACAATGGCATATATAAAACATGTCAGTAAAGCCTAAACATAAAAACCTTTACTTTTATGTAGATGAACATACGTTGGGGACAGTACAGTCTTTTAATTCTTGTTATATTATAAGAATAATAAAATCGACAATAAAATAGCTAGCATTTATTGTAATGTTATTGTGTCTCGAGCATTTTTCCAAGCATTTTGCAAAGGCAAATGCATTTAAACTATATGATAATCAAATTATGTAGACTTGGATTCTTTTGCTGTCTTTCATAATGGAGATAGTGAATAACTTCATCTAATTCACACTGATGCCAATTTTTGATGGAATTAGAATCATGGATTTTGAAGCCATACTACTATAGATGTTTTATATCAGTTATCTTTTACTTTTTTTCCTTTTTATTTGCTTATTCACTTCCATTTATTTCTTTTTTCTTTCTTTTTTTTTTTTTTTTTATTCTTACTTTTGAAGTAGGGTCTAGCTGTAGCCCAGGCTGTCTTGGAATTCACTATGTAGTCTCAGGGTGGCCTTAAACCTATGCCTCCTGAGTGCTGGGATTAAAGACATATACTACCACTCCCAGCTCTTATTTATTTATGTGTTTATGCATGAACGTGACAGTGTCTTTTGCCACTGTAAACAAATATCAGATGCTTGCAACACCTAGTGTGTCTAATATGTGGGTGCCTGGGAAAATTAACCCTGGATAGCAAGCTTGGCAAGCAAGTGACCTGAACTAGCAGACTTTACAAGTAGGCATCTTTAAATACTGAGCCATCTCCCCAGCTCATCAAAGTGTTCTAAATCATTATGATAACATGAGCTTTTTGTGATTTTTATCAATGTGTTTAATTAATATTTTATATAAATATGAAACAGTGCATGATATAGATATGAATGATAATTGCTTCCTGTGGTAAAACTTTATTAACAAACAATCTATTTAAATCCAGCAACTAATAATAATATAATAGTTGGAAACACTATAATTTCTATAGATGTAAAAATTACTTTCTGTTTTATTCAGTTTTCTAGTTCTCAAGACCTTAGATCTCATTGCTTATTTGTCCACACAGATTAACAATTTTATGAATTTGCTTTCTGTTTGTAGTAGTTTGAATCAGATGCCCACATAAGCTATTGTGCTCTGAATGCTTGGTCCTCAGCTGATGACAACTTGGAGAATTGAGCCTTGATGGAGAAGGTGTGGTATTGGGAGTTGGTTGGGCTATTCGATGCTATAGCCAGCTCCCTCTTGCCAAAATTTGGCTCCCCCTCCTGTTGCTGTTTTCCATCTGTTGTGGTAGAGGAGATATTTATCCTCTCTCTGTTCATGGCAAGCTTTCCTTGTCATCATGAAGCTTCCCCTGGATAGATTGAGACTGTAAGCCAAAACAGAACAAAACAATACAAACAAACAAACAAAAAATATTCCTCCTGTCAGCTCCTTTATTTTTCTCAGCAATGAGAAGATAACACAATCTACCAATGTATTCACTTTGGATAGTCTTCCTTGAAAATACAATAATGTCTTCTCCATATGCATGATTATATATAATTCTAAGGTGCTTCTGAAAGTTAATTTGGCTATTTATTTCTTTGTAAGATTAGAATGTATTTCCCTGTTCTACCCATATGTTCTAGTGTATATTTACATTATTACATTGCTCTCCATTGTGTAATTGACTTTTACAATCTGCTCATCAATTGGTTAAGCCCCTTTTAATTTTCTTTTATTTTTTTTTTCGCTTGGTATTATGCATATGTATGTGTGTCTTTCTTTGTGTAAGTACATGTGTGTGTACGTGCATATGGAAGTCACAAAGCAGCACTGTGTTTTGTGGTGGTTAGAATCAGATGTTCCCCATGAATACATGTGTTTGAATGCCTTGGCCCAAGCTGATGGCAATTTGGGAGGTGGAGCTTTTCTGTAGGAATCATGTTTCTGGGAGACATAGTTTCACTGGTAAGAGCTCAGTTCATTCACTTGCCTGTTTGCTGCCAGCTACTGTGGCAAGGAGTAAGGTCCAGCCTCTGGTCTACCTTCATTACTGGCACCATGAGGCTTACCTTCAAGACTTTAAGCCAAAATAAACATTTTTCTCCCATCAGCTGCTTTTGTTTCGATGTGTTTTCCCAACCATGTGAAGATGACTACAGCAATTATTACATTTAGGAATACTGTAATCCTTTTTTGGAAAAGGAATCTCTTACTGACCCACAGCTTATCAGTTAGGCTAGACTGGTAGACCAACAATGCCCAGGGATAGACCTGAATCCATTTGCTTTGTGTTGGGATTACTGCTCTGTTCTATCAAGACCAGCATTTTTATATGGATACTGGAAATGTAACTGATATCACCATTCTCATAAGACAAAAATTTACTGCTTGAGCTCTCACCCTAGCCCATATTTCTTCTTTCTCATTTTTGTCTTATATTTTTGCTTTTCTCTACAACAACTTGAATTGCACAGCAGTGACTTTAATTGCTATGTCTGGATGATTTTACATGAATGAATCCTACTGATTTGAGGCTTTTGTTTATGCTATGTAAGATGACAACTATTTTTTATCCTAAAGTTTTCAAGGCTGTGTGTCATTATTTGAGTGATATAAATCAATTTGCTTTTTGCTCTTTCCAATTTTCTTTTTTTTTTAAATTAATTAATTTATTTATTTGAGCGTGACAGACACAGAGAGGAAGACAGATAGAGGGAGAGAGAGAGAATGGGCGCGCCAGGGCTCCCAGTCTCTGCAAACGAACTCCAGATGCATGCGCCCCCTTGTGCATCTGGCTAACATGGGACCTGGGGAACCGAGCCTTTATCTGGGGTCCTTAGGCTTCACAGGCAAGCACTTAACCGCTAAGCCATCTCTCCAGCCCCGCTCTTTCCAATTTTCATGTAAAGGCATGATCTTTCAAAAGTATGAGCTTCCCTTTGACATATTTGAAATCTATAGTGTCCCTACATAGCAACCTTTGATATATTTTGCCAACTTTCATTGAGCATAATTTTCTTGTAAAAAAATTATGCCTCATATCAAAGTGGTCAAGGGGTAACATAGTTAAAGTCAGCTTTAAGGTCATACATTTTTTTTTCCCTTAGATTGTAGTTAAAATATACATAACACCTGGGCATGTGGCATATAAAAATAATCCAAGAATTTGGGAAACAGAGACAGAAGGTTTATCAATTCTAGTCCTGTCTGAGCTACATAATAATACCCTGTGTGATAAAAAGAAAAATCTGTCCAAATTAAATACTTTCTACCCTACAACATTGTATTTTGAAGGTACTTGAAAAACTCTTTTGTACTGTAACTATACAATTACATAAAACTATTACCATGTTAAATATCATATTTAAGATAACATAAATGTATTTCCCTGAGCTCTGTTCACTCATATTTGACCCAAGAATAAACCATCTGTGATTCCTTTTGCAATGAAAACTCTATTTTACAGCAACGCTTGTGTATTATATATTGTAATTTTTTATTTTGTACACTGTTTTATTTTGCAATAGACAGTGCAAAATTCTATTAACTTTATATCTCTAAACATATTACTCAGCAACATTAAGGTCTTTCTCTATTTTCTAAGATAAATTCTTATAAACTTATTGTGAATATATAATATGAGCTTGAAAGATATTAAGTGTAATAAAAGTTACTACATCTTGTGGGTAAGTTTATCAAACTACTATAAATTTTATCAGCTGTTCTTACAATATTATGACTTTTAAAATATACCATACTGAAAATTTAGTAGCATTACATATTTCTTTAAATATTTTATTTATTTATTTAAGAGAGAGAAAGAGAGAGGGTGATAGAGAGATAATGGGTATGCCAGAGTCTTCAGCCACTACAAACATTCCTGACTCATGTACCACCTGTACATCTGGTATATGGGGAATCAAACCTGTGTCCTTATCCTTTGCAGGCAAGCACCTTAACAATGCATCCCATGTTTTAAGATAATAACAATGTGTTTTCTTTAACATAGTAGATTTATACATATAACTATTTATGTATATAATCTATATATATGTGTGTGTATATATATACATATATATACATATATATACATACATATATATATATATATATATATATATGGGATCTATGTATATGCTAATAGATCAATATATATAACCTAACTTTGTCTTTATTTCTAATTATAATATGAACATGGTTACCTTAGTTTGAATGTTGTTTATTCTTAGATGACCTAAAGGGAAGTTATTTAACCAACCATGTTGTCATATAAACTTGGTATATAGGCATTTTCTTGTTTGGGAATGGAACAGTTTATGAAACATAAATAAATATATCTTTATCATTTTACCCCATTTTTTCTATCTAGTGGCTTAAAAGGTAAAAGTGATGAAATCACAAATAACAAAATGAAAACATCAGTGTTCAATGAAGTTCACCTGTTGAAAGATGCTCAATTACTTTGCAAATTGGGAAATGAATATAAATTTTGCAAATGATTCTAGCCACCTTTGGCTTGCTTGTTACAGACATATTTAGGGATAAATTACACCTTAACCCTACTCATATTTCACAGTTTATATTTATCATTCTTACTTGGACAGTTCATACTTTGGCTATTACCACACTCCGAGTATATAAGTAAGAATATGTAATTACTCTTGTGTGCCATGTGACTAAAATAAATGCATTTTTGTGTTCAAAAGTCATCCTGGCCAGGCATGGTGGCACACACCTTTAATCCGAGCACTCGGGAGGTAGAGGTAGGAGGATCACTGAGAGTTTGAGGCCACCCTGAGACTACATAGTTAATTCCAGCTCAGCCTGGACCAGCATGAGACCCTACCTTGAAAAAAAAAAAAAAAAGTCATCCTGGGATGATAGTACTTTATTTCTAGAAAATTAAATGATGAATGTTCTATTATAAGTATTTTAATAAACTTTTCTTTAAAATTTATGTTTGCCATTTTTTTTAAAGTAATTATCTTTTGGAGGCTCTAATGGATACATGAATTTGCTTTGCCTTCAATGAGTGTTTAGCATTTTTAAACATAACCTTGCTAAACTGTTCCCTGACTGGTGTAGAGTAGCTTTTTAGGGTCATGGTTTTAAAAAATTAAAGCCATGGAAATCTCAAATATTCATAATTCTTTAGTAATTTACAATTTTTCATTGCCTGTATCTTTTCTTTTCAACTAGCACTGCCTGTACCAGTGACTACATTAATAAAACAGGCCATTTTTCAGGGAATCAAACCACTCTGATGGGAGACAGCCTGTTAGGGATCTAAATTTCAATTAAATGCACTGCTGAAGACTATTTTTTCATTTGAGAAATGGGGGCTAAAAATCTCAGGTTGCAACAATGAATTAAATTATGCTTGATTGATAAAGTATGCTACATATTTGTTTTAAATATTTAGTGGTAATGAAAATAACTGAAATATTCTGTGCTTGTAAACTAAAACATACTTATGTGTACATGTTATTTACACATATTTCTTTCAGTCAGTGCATTAAGTAATTGTAATCAAGTTATCCACAATAACATAATATGCAAAATATGCCATGTATCAATGTATGTATCAAATGATTTTAACCTCTTTTTTATTTTTATTTATTTATTTATTTATTTGGTCTCTCTGTAGCCCAGGCTTACTGAACTCACTCTGTATCTAGTCTCAGGCTGGCCTTAAACTCACAGGATCTCCTACCTCTGCCTCACTAGTGCTGGGATTAAAGGCATACACCACCATGCAGGTCTAACCTTTTATGAGTTACCAATCCATCAATAGAAATCAAGGTAGGTGTCTGCACATGGTTGTTTCATTCCTTTATTCTTGGATAGTTCAAATATATTACTTCAAAGGCAAAACTGTGAAGATCAGAGATACAGGATGAGTCATGATGGAGAATAGAAAAGCAGTCCTTGAGCTATCTGTGAACTGCTACCCAAAAAGAAAACAAAACAAAACAAACAAAGAAACAAAAAACAGAGATAACAAGACAAAAAAAATCTTTTCTTGGGAACAGTGAGACATGCCTATAATACCACTGCTTATAGTTTGAAGAAGTACTGTGAAAAGTTAGAAGCTGGTCTGAGCTACATTGTCTGTTGCCAGGCTGCCATGGAAACACAGCAAGATCTTTCTTCTTTCTGTAGTACACTTCTCAGATGAAAAGATGAAAAGAAAGAATGGAAGGAGGGGAGGGAGGAAGGAGTGATGGGTACAAGGGAGTAAGGAAGGAAGAAAGAAATGAGAACAGGGAACAAAGGAAGGAAAGAAAGAAGAGGGATAAATGGAAGGATTGATAAAAGGTAGCAAGGCGTAAATAGTATGGAGAGAGGAAGAAAGTAAGAAAAAAAAGAAAGAAAGAAGGAAGGGAGGGAGGGAGGGAGGGAGGAACAAAAGAAGGGGGACAATGGAGTGAAGGTAGGAAGGATGAAAGAAGGGAAGAAAGAAGGAAACAAACGTAAACTTTTGGGAAATATCTTTCAGGTAGTGAAAGCTTATGAATTTATAACATGATTCAAATAACATGATTTAATTTGATTTTCAGCATCAACCCCTAATATTTAAATGAAAAAGTAAACTTTTCAAGCCAGAGCATGTCTAATGATCTTAGAGGATACTATGCCAAATGTTGTATACTTTTCAAGTTATCCTTTAATTGAATGATCTCATTTTATGATATATTAGAAGACAATCACCTTAAAATTCAATCCCATGTAGTCTGAAGTGCTTTGATCAGCGTGTGGTGCATTTTCTAGGTTAAATGATGAAAGTCATTTCACCAACGCTTCTGAATTTATGGGAAATAGTCTGCATCATTCTCATCAAATATCCTCCAACTGCCCACTCTGTAAATTGACATATCTTCATGAAAATGTCTTCCTTAAGTAATAAGAAATCTTCCTTTATAATGTTTAGCTGTGGTGTGTCATTTCAAAACGTTGAACCCTAGGGATACTTTGAGTGAATTGTGTGTCTGTGCATAAGTACTTTTGTATTTGTTTAATATTTTTGTCTGATTCTTTTGTCTTTTGAGGATGCTATGCTGAAGCTGGAGGGTGATGTGTTCTACATTTCAGTAAACATGGGTTTCATATGATAGAACAAACAAGTCATCACTGTTGAATTGAACTCCACACATTTGTTTTATTCATAAACACTTTGCCAACTTACTGCTTTCCAAATGACTTTTTTTTATTTGAGAAGTTCATATTTGTTCATATAAGAAGGAATAAACTCTGTTTGCATTATTGTAGTGTGTGTGTGTGTGTGTGTGTGTGTGTGTGTGTGTGTGTTTATAGTAAAATTTTTGGTGGAAAGCATTCTGCCAAGGCTGGGTGGAGGATCTTGAAGGTAGAAGCACCCAGCTTCTTCATGATGAAATGATCATGAACCAAACAACTCGTTAATGTGATCTGAACTGACAAGCACAAGCCAGGCAACACATAGTTTTTGAAGACATACAGAGGCAATGTATGTACTTGTGATTTGTCCTATGTGAGTAATTGCAATATATATGTGTGTGTATGTGTATGTATGTATGTGTGTGTGTGTGTGTGTGTGTGTGTGTGTGTGTGTGTATATGTTTTTCAAAGTAGGGTCTTGCTCTGGCCCAGGCTGACCTGGAATTCACTATGTAGTCTCAGGGTGGCCTCAAACTCACAGTGATCCTCCTACCTCTGCCTCCCAGTAAGCATTCTTTCAATTTGGCTATAACTCCCATAACTTTTATAACATGTGCAATCTGTCTAAAAGTGTTTGGAATAACTCAAAATGAACAGAGAACATGCAAAATATGATTTAAAGGAGGGTCAGGGGGTTCCTGGAGAGAGACCCCTGTCCTGACTATACTTACAGTATTTATTTTAGATTAGTCAATAGAAAACTGTCCTTCAGGCTTAGCTTGCACAAACATTAGCTTTTTGCTGATTAGCTTGATCTCCACACTTGACCATGAATTTTTCAAAGGATGAGAACAAAATGCAGTTCTCTTTCCTATCATGAACACAGCTACTCTTGCCATGGCCTAGAATTTCAATATGCATTACACCCCAGGAGATATTTGCTTGAACTATGATTGCATTCAAAACATGTTTTCAGTGTCTATCCTAACTACAAATATCAAAGAAAGAAGTATATCGATATGTACTATAAATTGTCCATTTGGAAGGTGGCAGTAGCTTCTTTACCTACTCTGGGAAGGTCTTCAGATACCTGTGCTTTTGGGTCAGAGGGTGGTTAGAGAAAGCAGAGAAAATTTATTTATTTTTATTTTTTATTTTTATTTTTTGGCTTTTCAAGGTAGGGTCTCACTCTAGCTCATAGTGGCCTTGAACTCATGGCTATCCTACTTCTGCCTCCCAAGTGCTGGAACTAAAGGCATGAGCCACCACACCTGGCTTGAAAATTTATATTTTTATATGCTCTCAACTTGCAACATTTTATATTTGATATCTGCAGTAAATTTATGTATTAAATGACTTTCCCATTTACATCCAATCCATAACTTCAATGAATACTAATCTGTCTCCAGAGATGTTGATTCCAAAGAGGTTTTCCACTGTATCCATATGATATGAACATAATTTTTATGCCACAATTGGACAGGTTTGAATATTAATTTAAAAACTTCCCTTCACAAGGATTCATTACTCTCAGGAAATCCTTGGTATGCTTCCTATTGTCAAATATCAGCTGAGCCTATTTGAAATATCAGAGACATTTTAATAATGTCAAACCTTATGGGAGGAGATACCTAAAATTATCATATTTAGTACTTTGTTTTTACAGAATGCACATTCTTCATCCCTTATGGTAATATTTAAGTCTTCCTGCCAAATGGTGACAGGACAGGTAAAATTTATAAAGAAAAAAAAATGATGCTGGTTGCATGTTTTTACCAGAAAATTTAAATAAATTGTCAGCCACGTTTTCTTAGTCATTGAATTTATTAGAACATAGAATATGTTGCTTATGCTATGCCTCTCCCCAAAAGGCATATAAATAAAAAAACTAGTGACAATAAAAACTAAATTAGATGTATGGTGCTTAAAGGAAGTAGAAGATAAAGCTAGAAGTAGGATTAATATGCAAATCTGTTCAGCAGTCATAAAACAATGTCCAAATTTGCTAAAAATGGAGCGCAAATTTGAATGTAAAATCCCCAACTGTCAAAGCAAAGATCTGTACAGAGATTTAGAAAGCTCCTAAGGGACTAAACCCACACAGTTCCTCAAGAGAAACACAGCTCTCCTGGTACTTACACTGAAGTAAATATCTCCCGTGGGGCTCGGAAGTGAAGGATCTTAGGAGAAGTAAAGATATTAGTCCACATCTAGTCCAAGAGCCTATTCAGTGACTGCATTCCCTCTTCTCTTTCCTTTCAGAAAGACCATTTCTCTATTTGAATGAGTCTGATGGCAAAAGCTCAGCACTTAACAGGGTATTTTATTATTTAGCAGGCAATTCCTAGATTTTTTTTAATGTATCTTTTGTTTAGCCTCCACATATAATTCTTTACTCATAATTTTAATTCTTCAGAGCCAAGTAGCACAGGAGTACTCTATGTTCCACTTTTAAATAATTTAAGAATAGCTATAACCACTCTTTATTCATACATACATTCATTAAAATGTGCCTTGCAGTTCTGCCATTGATGGAGCACAATGCTGAAAGTCTGGCTGACGAAACTGAGAAAAGAAAAACACCCCTCACAGATCTTACTTTCACGAGATACATAAAAGTCAAACCTGAGTGTATTTAGTTCAGGCTCTTCCTTAGGCTAATGTCCTGGACGCCCCTGCAGAAGGTGCTTCAGCCCGCCCCTCTCTGCTCTGTGCCCTGTGGCCTGATTGATGGGACATTTGTGTCAAAGATCCTGAAGTGGAAAATAGAAGGCCAGCTCCTCATCCTTCAACCATGTCAGCTATTTCTTCATACTTATGGAAGTCTCTCCTGTCAGGCAGCAGCAACCAGACTGACTTGTCACCATCACCCACAGATCACAGCTTCTGTTAGGCAGTTTTGTTCCCCAGAGTCTTAAAATATCTGTTTACTTCTTTTACTATCCCTCCCTCTTTTCTTGCTTTCTTTTTCTCTCACGCTTAATTTTTTCTGGGGGTCCCAATTCTTCTTAGTTACTTAGTGCATGTTCCTTTATGGTTTTCTTATTTCCTTAAAATTTTGTAATATACTAAATCTATGAAATTACTCAGCTATACTACTTTATTTCTTCTAGGACCATATGCATGGTAACTTATGATTCTGGAAATAATGGTAAGCACAGAGGAAAAGACTGAGTTAACAGTGTTGTAGAGGTGATGACTCTTGAGAATGCTTGATTTTCCTTACAGTAGTTCTCCTTTTCTTGTTCCCTTCTTCATAACTGTTATTTCCGTCATCTGTCTGTCTGTCTGTATATCTATCTATCTATCCATCCGTCTATCTATCCATCCATCCATCCATCTATCATCTATCTATCATTATCATCATCTACCTATCATCTGTTATCTATCTGTCTATCATCTATCTAAGATATAGAAAAGCTGAATAGTACAAAATTCTGTAAACAAAAGCATTTTATATTCATGAATACTATCATCTTCCTAGCCAAACACAATTTTTCCAAGAACGCATTTACTTGTTAATGCTTACAATGTTATGTTTAATTACATTCACACTTCTCTTGCTGTCTTCTTCAGAGTGTTAATATTTTTTCAGTAATTCTGATTCCATTCATTAGTACAAATATAACTAAGTATGGAAGGAAAAACAGTGAGCAAAAGCCATCTTTCATCTTGATTATAATGTCTTCATTTTAACTGTGTTTCCATTCATATACAGTAGGAAAAATTACTGTTATATATGCTTCTCTTTGTCTCTTCCAGTGTTCAAATTATATCGTGTTTGTCTTTACTTCACAAGTTACATGATAATTGTGGGAAATATCTGTGGTGGTTTGAATGTGAAGGTATGTCCCACATAGTCTGAAATATTTTTGATTAAACTTGGCACTTGAGTCCCCAGTAGCCTGCTGGAGGGTGTGTCAGTGGGAGATGATGTTTTGGCACCATCTCAAGGTATGCACAGAGACGTTTGAGTTTTAGCTCTTCATGTTTGCTGGCTGTTGGTACTAACCAGTGTTGGTTTGTCTGTCTGCTATGCTGATGCATGATGCAGTGAGCCAGCCTCTTCCTCCATTGATGGTGCTTTCCCTGAGTTCCTTAAGCTTGAAATAAGCACCTTCTTCCCATAAACTACTTCTGGCCAGGTGTTTGTCCAGAAACATGAAAATAACTGCAATAATATTCATCAGCTTTGTTAGACATTCTTTCACATGAGCATATCATAGCTAGGTGAGGACCCCTTGATGTTGCTGGTAAGTGGAGTCATGTGAAATAATGCATCTAGAAAAACACCCAGGATCTGTAACATATAATACTTGACCTTCCATTGGTACATGTAAGGTCCTTAAGTTAAAATGTGGAAATTGTTATGATTAAGTTGAACTTGATTAGATTAGAAATGACAGACGTCCGCCCTTTGGCGAGGCTCTGAGGTTATTTCTAAGAAGAACAAAACAACCACAACAAAAACAATAACAACAACAACAACAAAAAAACTTGAGGAAGTCCTTCCTCCAAAATGAGTCTTTCCTCCAGAATGGGTGGCCTTCCTGGTACTGGGCTTTATGTAATGAATCCCTCAGAAAACATTTCATCCGTCTTGCTACTAACTGGTGAGTGGCTTTTACCTGCTGGCCCCTTCCCCGTCCTGGCTCTGTTCTCATATAGGTGCCCCTTTCCTGTTTGTTTATCCTTCCTTGACATTGAAACAAAGTCTCATCAATTTTCCAGTGTGGAAGGAAGACTGTCGTCACTTGAGAAATCCTCAAAGCCTTCATTCACTGCCAAGTTTGGACTGCTGAGACATCCAGCCACAGGGCCTGAGCAGCTACCAGGTTCCTTGGCTCTCATGCCTGCAGACAGCTATGGATGGACTGTTGTAAACTAAGATAATAAATCTCCTGTTTTATTACCAACTCATTTTACTGGTTCTGTTCCTGTAAAGAACCCTGCCTAATACGGAAGTACTTAACATTCAGTAGATATTTCATAACTGCATTTCTGAAATGACTGCCATGAAAAATTAAAGTTATTTAAAAATGGTTTGCTCACTGAAACAAATGGGGCCTTGCTGTTCTGCTACAGTTTACCCTGTTACTCTATTTGTTTTGAAATATATGACACATGAGAAAATAGATTACTGCCCGTACCTTCAAGTAGTATACTTGCAAAAATAATATACAGTTAGTATTTTGTGCTTTTACTAATTGAGTTGTAGATAAATCAAGGCATTATAAGTACAAAGTTATTTAAAAATTAGAAAATATTTCTGAGTCCAAGATCTTTATTTGTAGAAATCATTTTTTTTTCTTGCCCACAGAAAATCTGTAAATGCCAAATATTGTTTTGATCAGCTAGTTTGACAAGAGAAGTAAAATCAGTACCTTCTATATGTTTATGATTGCTTCATTACCAAGAATGAAGAATCAATACCTTCAGTGAAATAAAATAATGGGAATTTTGGGAAGTAGTAGAAAGAAGAGAATCAGAGAGTCAGAACCATGTCCTTAAGTACCTTTCCAGGATTAGTTCATTCCTTCCTTCCTTCCTTGGTCTTTCCTCCTTCCTTTTTTCTTTCCTTTTACTTCCTTCCTTTTTGTATATGCAGCATTCTTGTGTCCTTACTTATTTAATACTAATGGAAATGAATTTTGTTGATTGAATTTTAAGATATTCTAAATTATATTTATAATATCTTTATGATAATCCTATTTTGTTAAAAATGCTTTAGCTATTAAGTTTATATTATTATATAATACCCCTGGGATGAATTCTAACCAAGTGTCATAGCATCTATGAAAGGTAAAATGCTTGTGTCATAGGTATAGAAGAGGAATCTAAAATGTCATTCTTTGGTGAGACAGCATCTGCATTGTACTCTATCTCAGTCACTCAGTTGAAACTCCATTACCTAAATAAAACCTATTTATCTTTGCCCAGAAGAAAGTAGCCCAATATTTCTAGCTCTATGATATCTTTCAGTTCTAAATATATATTACTTTAACATATACCTAGCCTTCCTGTGCACCAATGTACAAAATACATACATGTGGGCCAAGAAATGATTACTATAAAAGCTACCATTTGGGGAAAGGTAGATTAGTGGTCACTGACATATCTTATTTAGGAAGAGATAAGAGTAGCCACCCAAGAAACAGTATGGGCTACTCGGTTAGCCACACTTGATGCTTTTGTAAGCAGTGTAGTCAAAATACCTTTGGACCATTTGTAGGATCTGCTCTGTGCTTGATGGTCACATCCATAAAGTATATTTGGAGCATGCAGCAGTAGTACTAATCAGTTAGGTCAACACTGACAATAATTCATGTGCCTTTATAAATTCAGGTTTCTTAAACCGTCACTAAGCTTTTGCTGTATGGCTTGGATCCAAATTCCGTCTAGTGAAGCCCTGTCTAGTGAGTGTTTCTAAATTAGATGTGGTCATACATTTGTCTGTTTGATTTAGAATCAGTCTTGGCACATGGATTACTTCTTTTCCTTGGCAGGCTGACAAAATACTTGATGTAAATAACTTAAGGGAAGGGGGTTTATAAGGTGGTTTACAGTTGGAGTAATAATACCTTGTCATTGCTGGGAAGGTGTGATGGTATGTCTCATTAGTGGTGAGAGTAAGAGTCAACTGCCTATTCCCTGACTCTGTGAGTAACCAGGGAACAGGTGACTAGGCTGGAACAAGGAATTGTCTATAAACCTTTACTTCCAAAAGCCTAAAAGCTCAACAACATCTTCAAAACCATGCCCACAGTTAGAGAGAAAATGTCCAAGTCCATTTTACAGGGGATATACTGGGGGCATTTCAATGAAAGTTTAGACCAAACACAGATAAACACTTAGTGTTTTAGCTCATGGTGCCCTCATCTGGGCTCCACTGTAGATGGGTTGGTCCATCCCTGCACATCTGTCTCCTGCAGGATGTATGGCCTTTCTTTAGGAGCTGTTCAGTTTTAAATTTGCTGCTTTGCTCCATGGACATCACTCATGACTGATATACTAGACATCCTGGGGTTGCAATTACAACTTAGATTTCATGTTCACAGCTTTGCTCACAGTCCAGGAACTTTGGTCTTGTTGCTAATGCCTGGGCACCAGAACCTTTCTGGAGCCAGGTTGCATAGGCTTCATGACTCAGCAACCATTGCATTTTGCACACCTCCTTTGAGTCTCCGTCTTTCCAAGCTCTTCTTTTTCCAAGTACTCTCCTTTGAGTGAATTTAGATTTTATACCCTGGATCCTTTGACGGCTAAATCCTTCAGCTTACAACACACAGCACCCAGAAACTACTATCTAGTTTCTCTTTTATAAAGGTGTTCTCTTTGGAAATTATCATTCCCACCGTGCTCTCCCTCTACTATGTACACAGATTTACATTTGCTGTTGTTCCTATTATTATGCTTTGTTTGCAACTTCCTTGTAAACATGGCAAAACTCAATGAACAGCAACCATGCCAGAGCCTTCTTCATGTTACATGAACTTGAAATGACATCCAGCAAACAAATTAGTCCAATACTGTTGAATTTAACCATACTCAAATTTCCACTGCAAATACCAAACATGGCCAATCCTTTTCCAGGATATGTAATACAAAATATCTGTACCCCAATTTCCAATAGCATCTTATATTTGCTGAATCTTCATGAGCCTGGACTTCACCATTCATATTTTGACAGCTTACTAAGCTCTCCTTAAAGCATGCTAGAGCATCTTCAAGCCATAGGTTCAAACCATTTTCTGATAAAACAATTCTGGTGAGTGTGGTTATTGTCAAGGTGATCTATGGCTGTAAACCTACAGCTCAATTCTTAAGGTTCCCGACACCTTGGTCATGTTTATGAGAGTAACGGTGCTACTTGGTATCAGTACTCTGTACTTATAAATTTTCAGATTGCTGTGGAAAAAATGTTTAATAGGAAAATCTTCAGAATTGGGAGGTTTATTTTGTCTCATGGTTCAGAGAGATAGAGCCTATCATGACTGTAAAGACCTAGTAGTATGGGAATTTTACATGATTGTCACATCTCATGGAAATCAGGCTAGAATGAAGGCTACTATATAACCCTCATGGTCTACCTCCAGATTCCCATTTCTTCCAGCTTGGCCCTACTTCATAAACGTACTACAAATCCCTAAATCAGCACCATCAGTTTGGAATTAAATGTTCAACCACATGAGCCTGTGAGGGATATTTAGTATCGAAGTGATAATATTTTACCCCTTCATTCTTTAGTCTTATGACCATATCAGAGTGCAGCTCAACATCAAGTCTCCATAATATTAGTTTCAACAGAGTTTAAATGTGAAAAGTTTCTTCTGAGGCCCAAGGCAGTATCTAAATTGTGAGCCCCTATAAAACCAAACAAGTTATATACTTTGAATATACATGATAGCCATTTTTTGAATTATTATTTCAAAGCATGGACTTCACTTCAAATGGTAGGAGTGTAGAAGTGACAATTTCATTCACAAAGAATAATTATTTTATTTGGATAGGAACACGCTCCTTCCTTAAGGTTTCTACTTCACTACAATGCTAAACTCAGAGGGATATTGATTCTCTTCCGTGATTATTGAGCAAATTTGTTAACAACAACAACAACAACAAAACTTCCATGTTGTTTACATGTCATATCACAAGCTATGTAAGACAAACTAATAAATAAATTAAAAATTAGAATATAAAATTATTTTCTTAGGCAGGAGAGACATAAGTTGCTTGGCGGCATAGCCTAAGGACACAGGTATAATTCTCTAGTACCCACGTAAGCCAGATGCACAAGGTGGCACATGCATTTGGAGTTCATTTACAGTGTCTGGAGGCTCTGCCACATCCATTCTCTCTATCTGCCTACTCTCTCTCTCTCATTCTTTCTCTCTCTCTCTCTCTCTCTCTCTCTCTCTCTCTCTCTCTCTCTCTTTCTAATGAATAAATAAATAGAAACAATATTGTTTTTCTCTTCCATTCTGGGTCTTTGTATGAGAGCACTGGAATCATTGCAGTTGCATTATTTGAACATCAGAAGCCTGCACACATGTCTCTTAAGTGAAGATATTTTGCCTTCTTTTCTGACTATAATGTATTCTAAAGGGTAGGAACTGTGAAAATATATAACTCTGGGGCTGGGAAGATTAATCAATCATTAAGACATTTGCCTGCAAAGCCAAAGGACCAAAGTTCAATTCCCCAGTACCCCCATAAAGTCAGATGCACAAAGGGGTGCATGTGTCTGGAGTTTGTTTCCAGTGGCTGGAGTCTCTGGCTTGCCTAGCCCCTCTCTCTCTCCCTCTCAAGTAAATAAAATATACAAAAAAAAAGAAAATACATAATTCTGATTATAATCTAATTACTTTATAGATAACCATGTACTCCTGAGAATGGGAAAATTGGAGGTCGTTTATCATCATGCAACAAACTCTTACAAGTAGAAGCATGCATTATAGTACTGCCAATTCATTCATTGTCTTTCTTATCTGAGGTCACAGCTGACTCTCACAGGCTTACTTTCTTTGGTTATTTTTTACTTTTATGTGTGTGCAAAATGTGGATTTTTTGTGGTATTGTGTGTGTGATATATGTGTATGCATATATTCTTGTAGCACCCAATGAATGTACTTGCCTGAAGGAGGTGGCATTCACCTGAGGTGGCCAAATCAGGTTAGTGTGCAACTACTTCATTTTTCCATCCTTTCTTACACAGGAAGTGCACTTAACTGCTTAGTTATTTCTCTAGCCATGAGTTTGTTTGTTTTTTTTTTTTTTACTATATTTCAACTGGTCTCTTTATAGTTTATAATTGACTGGTTAAGATCAAGGAGATGCAATGCCACAGACTTGTTTTGCATTTCTTTTACCATAATTTTATATCCCAGTCAGTAGAGATACTCTAGCAGGCTGTGTGTGTGCATGTGACAAATATCTTATAAATCAGTAATTTCCACTTTTTATGACAAGGATCAAATTGCCCCAACATCTAATAAACACACTCCTCATGTCCGCATGACACCACAACAAAAGTATCAGTAGCATTTCTACTTAGAACAGTCTTCTATTTTGATTATTTATATTGTTTATATCACAGATGCCCTTTTCTGCAAACCTCTCCAACTTTTTCTTGGCCGCTACTGCAATCACATCTTATGTGCTTTTTATTTATGATAACAGCTCCTCCAGACAATGTAGGATTTTATAAACACCCCAAACTCCTTAAGCCTCCACCTCTATTCAATTACAAAGCTATTTCCATATGTGTGGGTATTAAACTATACCTTTCTCTGTTGCTCTTCATGTGGCATTCCACTTGAACTAGATACTCCCAGGGAGGGGAACATAATATGACACTCACTCATTTTTCTGTCCTCATTTTAAGAAATGGAATCCCTCCAGTTCCTGCCTGCTTCAATTTGCTTCCCTATGCCTTCAAACATGTGGTTTATTTATAACTAGTCCAGAATTCATAAGTATTATAAACAGGAGTTTACATTCTAGCATGAATAAAATCTTATTACGTAAAAATCTAACATGAATATACATAAATTTAAATTTCATTGAAGTGAAATAAAGACACAGATTTGTAGTCACCACTCATTAGGTGTTAAATCTTTGGCTAATTGTTGTCTCTTACTGAGTTTCATTTTCTTCTATGTAATGGAAAGCTTCCTAATGTTATTTGGAGACTTTGCTAGATTATTAAATGCCTTTTGTGTTGCCTGTCACAGAGGATATTTTTAATAAATATTTCAATCCTTCTCCAATTAAGTCAGTATCATTTGTAGGAAGATTCAAAATCATAGTGGGTAGAGAAAACTCACATATTCATAAATATTTAGGTATGCACTGTAGTTCTTGCTGGAGATTTTTAAAACTATATTTTACATTAATTACCATGGAATTTTTCATTTATTATAATTATGTAAATTCTGACTTGTTTGAAGAAAGAATATCAGTAAACAAACTGGCTTCAGCCAGTTTTAAAAAATTGCTCACTTTATAACCTTCTACCATCACAAAACATTTTATAAATGTATTAGTCACTGAGTAATTGGCAGTTAGAAAACAAATGTGCTCTCTATTGCTTAATTGATGACACAGTTTCCATCCGTTCTACAACTATTGATAAGTGTTTAAAAGAGTACAGTCCTTTTCTTCCCTTGACTTATTGCTGCTATATCATCAAACTGTTGTACTTTCTGTCATCATGGAACCAATATGCCTACTTTTTCCAGAGTTAACTGGGAGTCAGCTTGTACCAATCAATAAGCATTATACTAGTCACTATCAAAGAAAAACTACATCAAATTCAAGAGCAGTGTGAATTAACTATCACTACCTATGTTACTTTTCCTGCCAACTCATTGTGAATGATATTAAATTTATTTATCAAAATTACCCCTTAAAAAGAAGGAAACCTGATTAATGAAATAATAAAGTGTTGTCTTCATGCTTTTAATAAAAGTTGTAAAAATGGCATTAAAATAGAATTCTTTGTCACTACAAAATGTTTTAAAATTGTCTTTTAAAACTAATAAAAAAAAAAAATATATATATATATATATATATATATATATATATATATATATTTCAAACATCATACATTCATCTTACTATCTCCTAAAATCCCTTAGTAGATTATATTGAGCAGACAAACACTTGCTCTTTAATTCCCACTTCAGATCCATTTTTCAGTTCACCACTGAGTAAGAACATTTTTTAATTATACATTACATTTACTATATTTTTCAGTAAAAAGCCAGTGAACTGTGGTTTATTCCAATCCATATTTTAAATTTAATTATTAAAAAAAATTAAACTTAGTAGATACTTGCGTTAGTAAATACAACTGCAGCATTTTTATGTGCCTCATTTACATTCTTTGACTCCAGCTTTTTTTTTTTTTTTTTTTCTGTTTTTTCAAGGTAGGGTCTCACTCTAGCCCAGGCTGACCTGAAATTCACTACGGAGTCTCAAGGTGGCCTCGAACTCACGGTGATCCTCCTACTTCTGCTTCGAGTGCTGGGATTAAAGGTGTGTACCACCATGCCCGGCAAACTCCAGCTTTTGTATTTGGTATTTTATATTATTTGAGGGGATGGAGAATTGAGGTGGAGTCTTTCTTCAGCTCAGGTTGAACTGGAATTCATATATGTTATAATTTTTAACGAACTGATACTGTCCACTTATATTTAATATATTTTATTCCTGAAAAAAACACAGCTTCCTTTTCTCACAATTGATATGAAATAACATCATATCCAATAGTTTACATTGCCAAAACAAAATGCTCATGTTAGTATTGCCAGCCCACTACCTACAATTCATTATTTCCCTAAGTCTCTGTTATGAACATCTGTTCATGTGAACTCTAAGCTAAAAGAAAAATTGTTGTGTACCATACACATATGTATATACATACATATACATATATTTGTAGGGAATAGGGAAAGAAAGAAGGGAAATGGGGTAAATAAGTTCAGAATCAATTATATATGCCTATGAAATTATCAGAAGAAAATTTCTTATTAAAATGTGTGCACTGTTGGGCATGGTGGCACATGCTTTTAATCCCAGCACTCAGGAGGCAGAGGAAGGTGTATTGCTGTGAGTTCAAGGCCACCCTGAGACTACATAGTAAATTACAGGTCAGCCTGAGCTAGAGTGAGACCCTACCTCAACCCCCCCCCCCCCAAAAGCATGAATACTGAAAGGAGTGTGTGGTGAACATTTCTCTAATATTTCCCAGTGACCTAAAAAAAAGTCCTGACTGGTCAAAAATGTGTTATAAGACTTGAATTTCATCACTGGCAGCATTGTACAGGCATTGCTTCAAAGTTTAGGGAGTTTAATTAGCAGGAATAAGAGGAAATGTTATTCACTGTGGTGGTTTGATTCAGGTGTCCTGCATAAACTTAGGTGTTATGAATGCTAGGTTCCCAGTTGATGGAGATTTGGGAATTAACACCTCATGGAGGGAGTATATTGCTGGGGGCTGGATTATGGGTGTATGGCCAGTTTCTCCATGCCGGTGTTTGGCACACTCTTTTGTTGCTATTGTCCACGTTATATCGGCCAGGGAGTAATGTCCACACTCTGCCCATGCCACTGTTTTCCCTGCCATCATGGAGCTTCTCCCTCAATCCTGTAACCCAAAATAAAACTCCTTTTTCCCCCAAGGTGCTCTTGGCTGGATTATTTCTGCCAGCAATGTGATCCTGACTGTCACATTCATCTTTCTAAAACACTCCTCAGGCTAAATGAATTAAAAATTCTTACATAGAAACTCATGGAGATGATTCTGTGGATAAGAGTGTTTGGTGTGCAAGCACAGTGGTGTGAGAGGGCCTGAAACCATCTGCTTTTCATTCCCCAGGACCTTTGCATGTCTATAACTCCAGACTCTTGGTAGCAAAGACCAGAGAATCACAAGGCTCATGAAAATTATAGCTCCAGGCTCAGAAAGGAGACTCCATCTCCAGGAAACCTGTGAATTAATGATGGAAGGATCAACACAGTAATCCTCTGTCTTTAGCATTCACACAGGATGCATGAATCTACACACATCACATATACCACACCACACACAATATCACACATACCATACACATCAAAATTATTTTGGTGCACAAACAGGTCTTGTGAAGCATCAATTGTCTTGATCCTCTCTATGCCCTAGTTCTTGGTACTGGACTGTGAAAGTTGTAAGTATTTCTTCTTTGATAATTGAAAACTTTGAGTACAGTGCTATAAATGCAAATAGTGCTTATTTTGTTTTTTGGGGGGTGGTAGAGTTTCACTGTAGCCCAGGCTAACCTGGAATTCACTATGTTGTCTAAGGGTGGCCTTGAACTCATGGTGTTCCTCCTACCTCTGCCTCCAGAGTGCTAAGATTAAAGATGTGTGCCACCACACCTAGCTAAATAGTGTTATTTTTAATAATATGTGCATTGATATTTTTCAAATAAATTGTGAATACCATACAGTGGTGTTTAGGTGAACATGAAATGAACACACGACATGAACATGCAACATATGATTTAGTGGAGGGTTGGGGGATGCCCTCTAGTGCTTCCCAAAAAGATTATACTCACAGCTTTTATTCAGCTTTAGGCAGCCAAAGGTATGGGGAGAGTGAGTATAAGACAGATCATGAGTTTACACTAGATGAGATCATGAGTTGCTTGTTTATTTTTATCATGAAATCTTCTGAGAAGCTCTGAGATTCCTGTCTTCATGAAGCCTCATCCAATGCTTAGCATGTGCAAAGATTAGCCTTTTGCAAACTAGCTTGAGTTACACAACAAATTATTACAATTTTGGAGATAAAGAAATAGGAAGATCATCTTTGGCATGATGTCTCTAAGGGAGAAGATAATGCAACATGATTAAGCAGAAGGCAGTAATTTGTCAAAAGCCTAGACATTTTTATATTATTTTTCATTTGTCCTTAAGAAACATGAAGTGAACAGCTATCATTTGTACATTTGATATAAATCAAAAGATTACATATTTCTGACCCTGCTCAGAGTCAGTGTCTACAACGGCCACATTATGTGAACCTAAAGGCATTCTCAAATCCATAGAGGATAATTTTATTATATTTTTATATTATTTATTTAAGAAAGAGAGTCAGAGAGAGAGAGAGAGAGAGAGAGAGAGAAGTGTTAATGAGCATACCAGGGTCTTCAGCCACTGGAAACAAAATAAAGAAATATGTGTTACCTAGTGCATTTGGCTTCCATGGGCCTGAAACTGGCTTTGCAAGTTACCACATTGATAGCTAAGTCATCCCTCTAGCCTGAGGATTATGTTTAAATAATATTTATCCAACAATATTTCTTGCATAGATAATATAAAAATAACTAAGAGAAAGAAAGGATTTTATCATGTCAGGAGAGAACCAAAACAATATCAAATGAAATGTCTTTGAGTCAGATACGTAAGTTTAAATACATATTGTGTTCATATATACTTACTTGTGATGTGGATTGATAACACGTATGAATATAATTTACATATATTATTAGAATATATATTTATGAATGTATGGAATTTAAAGGTAAATATTTCTACACAATGAAAATAGTGCAATAGCTTAAATAATGTCTGAATTTAAATAATAAAACATATTTAAAAATGCTAGAATGAATGATTCTTAGATTTCTGTATACCAACTAAAACAATAAAAAAGTAAAATTTTTAAAAACACATAATGTTGTACATGTAATATAGATGATATGAAATGAGAGTAGAACATAATATAATGTATTTGGAAGCTCTTAGAACTGGAATCTTTTCAATTAAAGAAAATAAGACATATAACATTGTCACAAACATCCTATTCCAATGAAATAAAATGACATATCATGTGAAGGAAATGAAGGAAAAAATAAATAAACAGTAATCTGCAATGTAGTGTTTTAGAGACTATCTGTCTATCTTCCAGTTGCTATGAATTAAGGTAACATCTCCAGTGAAAAAAATTATGAAAATTTGTTTTTAAATAAATTTATCACAAGTTTTTTGTTTTTGTTAGAATTATGCCTAAATATGTATAGGATAAACTGAACGATACTATACAGATGTATTGTTTTAAAATATGGGTCAAAATTTGTTTCATAAAAAATTTACTCTTGGCTAGTGAACCTTCTTTTTACAGGTGGTCAGAATACCTGGGAGTTCTATTTTTTTATAAATTTTATATAACTTTATTTTAAGGATAATTAAATATGTATTTTCATTAATGAATATATACTGATGTGTGATTTGTATAAGCCAAAGAAACTCTAGAGGATTGTAGCCAAGTGATTTTTACTATCAGATCAACTCCACACTCCTGAAATTCTGTATAGCCCTCATAAGTTTTCTACTGGTGCATGATGTTAATGAGGCATGTTTCTTGTTTGTTTGTTTGTTTTTAATTTTTTGTTAACTAGTTTTGTATTCAGCAAATATAGTCAGTTTGGTACCATTATTAGGTTCATCGGAAAATGACCAATATCTGGTCAAGCATCTAACCTATTAGGAGCAAATAACCTGTTGTGATGCCCACCAAATGCAATAGTGGCACACAGCCTTGGTGGGGAATCAACTGCTCTTGATTTGGCTAACTGATCCCCTCAGTGGCATGAGACCCATAGCTGGAGCTGGGAAACAAGTCAGAACCACATCCAAACATAAGCCTGATCTCCATTATCAAGCAACCATCAATCGTGGGCTACAAGAGGGCCTACATCTATTAAATTCTCTATTTAAAAAGTAAAGGTTATTTCATTTGTTCTGGTGCTAACTTACCCTCCATTGGAGAATCTTCTTCTCTTTTTCAGATAGATGTAGATCCTAAGGAGAGAGCCACCCCATCATACCTCAAAAAGGCCCCGGCTGAAACTAAGAAAAATTGGTGAAACAAGCAAGGGTGCTGATTTCCTGGTGAACTGGATACCAGCACAAGGGTAAAGGAGATCAACAGAGAGAAAAATCAATTCCTACCAAATGAGAGAGCCAGAGACCCAGAGGCCCCCAACACCTCATCACTGAAGCAGACCAAAAATGAACCCAACATGGCTCAGGGAAGTTGGGTCATGATATGCAGAGATATTTATCCTACTTATAACTGAGGTCTAACTCCACAATGCATGACCCATATACCTCAACAAGGAGAGGCCAACGGGAGGGGGGTAAGTCACTTATGTACCTGGGAGTTCTTAAAGTAATCAAAATGACAAGACAAGAATGCTGAGTACTCAGGACAAGATGCTATCATCAATATCACTCCCACCAGGGTTCTGGAGTATTACAGAGCAGGTGGTGAATTAAAGAAGAATTGTGGCCTGGTGTGGTGGCTCACGCCTTTAATCCCAGCACTCGGGAGGCAGAGGTAGGAGGATCGCCATGAGTTCAAGGCCACCCTGAGACTCCATAGTGAATTCCAGGTCAGTCTGGGCCAGAGTGAGACCCTACCTCGAAAAACCAAAAAAAAAATAAATAAATAAAATAAAATAAATAAATAAATAAAGATGAATTTTGCTGTCACAGCTAGCCAGAGAAACAACTACACAGAGGTGCTAGTAGACACTGAGGAGACTCAAAACTCATCAAAGCAGGAAATGAGTGGCTGTTTACTGCTCAGCAGTAAAGGAGACATATGACATGCCCTCTGATGATGAGGGAACATTGCAGAAGAGGGACCAGAGAGTACATTAGAGCCACAAGGTGGGAAGATATACTATGAGGCATTCTCCTCCACACAGGAACTGACTATACCATCATGACCCTACAGTCATTACTGATAGCCAACTACAGGTTGTTCTCAGGGGAATGTGGGCCACAGAAGGCATATAAGTGGATAGCCTGAGGGTAATACAAAAAATTTACAATATGTTCAAATATTAAAGTTCAAAATTAAATTTAAATTAAAAAACAAATGTTTCTGCAACATAATTTTCTTGTGCTTGTCCTCATCTGTATTGAATTAAAAGAAAAATAAAAACACCTTTGGGGTTCATTTATGAATTTGAAATCTACTACTCATTATACTTTTCATGTATTAAACCTTTAAGATATTTACTTAAATATAGTTACATATCATTGTGTAATTCATAGAAAAAAATTAATATGTTTTATAAAATGTCGGGAGCCATAGAGCAAAAGCCTCTCCATTTTGCCTGGGCCTGCTCATAAGCCGACTCATTACTCAGAAAGCTGGTCCATCCAGCTTTCTGTAAGGTACTTCTGGAACATTGGTTAGCAGACTGCTTGCAGAATCTTATCTTTTGCAAAAGGCCAGTTTATGGTCAGGATGTGAGGCCTGGTGCAGTCAGGATGTTAAGCCATTGAGGCAAGATTAGATGAACACCTAATTACATCCCCTCTAGGTTTCCTGACAATTCCAAAGCCCTAAATCAGTTCAGCCAGCTTATTCCCTCCCCCCTTTTTTCTACCCATATATAACTACTGTGTAAAAAATAAAGACTCTGAGGCCTTGACAAACTCTAGCATGGTCTCCTTCTTGTGTCTGTTTGCCTTTTATCATTCAGGTTAATTTACCCTCGGGTCCTTGTTCAACTCCCTACTGGCCAGGGCAATAGAATCTTGAATATAATTAATTTTGCAGTAATTGATACAAGAAACTAAAAGTATGAAATTATGCACAGTTTGTTATACTAGCATCATTTGAGACTGATGACTAAACTCATAAATGTTACTCCATATAAAAATTTATAACCCATCAAAGTTCAGTATATATTTTGAATAATTTACTAATCTAATTATTTTGTGTATGTGTGTGTGTGTTGTATGTGTGATGAACAACCATGTCTGTGGTCTTTTTTTGTGAATGGACACATATGTGTGCTGGCTGATGAGTGAATATGCTTATGTGTTTAGGCCTGACATCATACTTGTTTGTCTGTCTCAATTTCTTTCCACCTTATTCTTTGATACAGGGTCTCTCATTGAACCCAGAGCCACTTAGTATAGCTGGACTAGCCAGCCACTGAGCATAAAGACCCTTTGTGTCTGCTTCCTGAGAGCTGGGTTACTAGCAGTACCACCACTCCTGGGCTTAACATGAGTTCTGGGGAAATGAATCGACTTCCTCGTGCTAGTGACGTCAGGACTTTATGGACTGAACCCTTTCTCCAGATTGTATTGTGATATTTATGTCATGAGAGAATTTTTTTTGGCTTACCTTTCAAATATTAAGAATAACTGATTTTTTTGTATGTGGAAATTCTGTTTCAATTGTTACCCCTGATGGAAGGATAAAAATACTGACTTGTTTTTTAGGACTGTTCCTCTTACCATGCTTCTAAAGTTCAGCTTGTATTGTTGCTCCTGCTCCTACGCAGCCTGGCTTCTTGAATGTGAGCAAGATAAATGTAGGTGACCAAGCCTGAAGGACTGGATGTATTTGACTGGGGTGCTATATATCATCCTACATCACTGATTCAAAGACTTTGTTTCAACAGTTTTCTCTTTTCATTCTCCTACATCTTAATTTTTTCATTATCCACTTTATCATTTCTATCACCACAAAAGCACCATATATTTCTCATATTTTACTAAGAAGCCTCTCTCCTGAATATACTTTCATTTTTAAAGAACAGTTCCCTTCCATTTCTCCCAATTGCCATTAATCCTTTTGAAAGGATTATCTATATTCATTTGAATCATTTTTTTCTCATACGTTAACATTTTAGCCTTAATGTGATGTTCTTATTCTTTGCTTTTATTTTTGCATTTTTTTTTTACTTTCAAATATGTTACTGATTTCTATCTACCATTTTTATTCTGCTTTTTATTTTCCTAAAAATTATACTTGATGAAATAAAAACTTTGGTACCTGTCTTATTCACTCAAGGTCATGAACGTTGTTGTATTGGCTGAGGAAACCAATCGAAATAGTTAAGGCTTTTCCCAGTCCCACAGATTTCTTGTGGTTCTTATACAATATTTTCTGTTTATCTTTTTCTTAATCTACTTTTCTCTTGTCTAATTATGCAAATCTTCCTCTAAATTAGTATATCATGTCTCCATTTCTTTGCAAGCTATTGCAGCTACCTTCCCATTGCTGACACAAGCTACCCCATGAAAATCAGCTTATGGACTTAAGGGGCAGCTCCTTGATGGCAGGGGAAAGGGTGGCAAGAGCAGAAGCTGGTCATCGCCTCCGACACAGCAGACAAAACGCTGCAGCACAAGAGTGAGCAGAATACATGCAAAGTAGAGCTGCTTTGTAGCACCCTTAAGCCCACCTCTAACAACTCACCTCCTCCAACAAGGCTCCAATTCCCAAATTCCACCAATGGATTGAGTTTATGGTGGACACCTAATTCAAGCCACCACACCAACATTTGTTAAAAGTCTGTGCTATTTTTTGTCTTCCCTTTCTATCTTTATTTCTGTGCTTTGCAGCATGGATGATGACATTTGTAATATAGTTGCTATTGGATTCTGTCATGTATAAATATGAAATACCCTGTATTCGAAGAATGCAATTGCTTGCTTTGTTGTATAAGGAATTCCTTTGCTTTCTCTATTTCACACTTCTACTTATACTCCAGCTGAAAGGGCCTCCCACATTAGGGTTCTATATAAAAATATACTTCCCTTTGCTATTGATAATGGGACTTTAAGATTCAAATTAGAGAGCATCAATTTTTAACACCCTCCTTTGACTCTTCTTCATCAAAATATGGGTACCCCTCGACTGGTATAAATAATAATTCTTTTCTTTCCTTGGAGATGGGGATTTCTCCGTGTTGCTTAGCCTGGCATTGAACGCCTATGTTCCAGGGGTGCTCCAGTCTCATCTTCCAGAGTAATGGGAACTAGATGATCATATTACCCATATTTATCTGCATTTCTATGTCAGTATCTCTTACTTTATCCAAAACTGTTTCCTTAATTTTCCCTTTTCTTCATCATATAAAAATTTAATGGAAAAGTCTTATGTTTTATCAACTCTTTTTTTTGTTAAAGATGCTACATAATTTTTCTTTGGACCTTGAGAGGAAGCATTTTTATATGTTTTTATTGATAATTCACCAATTCACCCCAAGCTCTGAAAATATTATCTTCCACATAGTAGATGCATAGTATTTTTAAAACTGCAATTTTATCTATTAGTATTAGATAATAATTACAATTATCATGAATTATATTGCATATGGTAGTGGTTTGTTACATGTATTTTAAGTTTTTTCACTTTTTCTAGAAAACTGAATAGAATACATATATACTGAAATTTATATGGCTCTAAATACATCTTTACAAAGGCAACTCTTTTTTCAAAGCAACTTTAAATGACAGTCAGAAGGACAAAAAAACAGATTAATAGAAGAAAAAAATACATTGATACAGTTGTCAAAGTCTTACAGGTGAGACTGGTCAATTTCTTTTGATTGTCCAACACTTATTTGGATTCCATTCTAAATGGAAACTACATATATAGGCTTAGAGTTGCCTATGAAATGTTACCACTTCAGAGAATAAGAGACCCAGTGTCAACTTATGAAGGATCTAGTCAGTTATCAATTCAAACAATTCATTAAGAAGTTACCCGAGTGCCATTCTTCGCATTTTCATATGTTAAATGAGCCATTGTAGTTTCATTCATCTCTTGCATATTGAGTTGTTAAAAATCCTGTCCCATTTCACAGGCTACATAACCACTTACTCCTGAAAACCGCCAACTGGAAGACTTAGAATCACAGTTCCAAAAAACCACTATGGTAGAAATATGAAACGTCCTCAAAAGGTTTATATGTTAGATGCTGCAGTGTTCTTTAGGGGAGAAAATTTGTGGTGGGTACCAACATGAATGGTTTGTAACATTTTGTTTGCTTCCTGAAATCTTTATTGAATACAGAATAATCAATATGGTTAAGCAAATTTCAAGATAGTGTCACATGGTCACTAGAAGCTTCTTACATTTACATTGAGAGTCAGGAGAAAAATAAGCATGAACACATTTTAAAAACAGGGATTTTGGCAAGAGAAATGCATGAATCTACAGTTGTGGACAAGATGGTATAGTTATTCTAGAAATCAACACTGTTTAAAACATGCCAAGGAGTTTGCATTAAGACAATAGGTAAAAAGTCTTGAAGAAATCTCAGTAATTTGATACAACACCACCCATCCCAGGATCAAGGTTCTGCAGGTGTTAACTGATTTAGAAACCTTTACTTTGAAAACACTGGAGCTCTGTAGCAGCACTTGCTGCTTAAAATACGTGTTTCCGACATTTACTCATGAAGGCACTGAGGCTGTTGCATGTATGGCCCAAGCCAGTTTTGTGACTGTTCAATTTTTCAGAAACATGGGTGTCTGCTGTCCACTTGATGTTGGTTTTGTAGACAGACAGAGTGTAAGAGTTATGTGATCATGGAGATGTCCACCTAGATAGCTAAAGAAAGCCCAGGTTGCCCAGAAATGTGTGACAGTGTTGGAATCCACGAGGGCAGCCCATGAAAGAGGAATGCAGAGAAGCGATTAGGATGAAGCTTCAGCTTTAGCAGAAACTCTCTGATGTTGATGATACTGCGTCTATGCTGTATTTGTATGGGAAAACCACAAGGAATGAGCGGAGCCAGCTTGAGAAAGGCCATTTGGGCTAAAATTAACAAGACTTTGGGAGCAGGAATAACCAAACCCATTGATTTTCACATCAACACACTATGATCCAAATGCTTGACGTAGAATTATAGGATTTACTTTTTTTTTCTTTTCTGTTTATCACCAGTGTTGCTTATTTCTGTTTCTTTCTTACTATTGACATATTCTCTATTTTGATACAGGAATATTTATTCTGCATCATTTTAACTTGGAAGTATATAGTTTCTTTCTGATTTTGCAGGAGCTCTGA
Source organism: Jaculus jaculus (assembly GCF_020740685.1). Lineage (NCBI taxonomy): Eukaryota > Metazoa > Chordata > Mammalia > Rodentia > Dipodidae > Jaculus > Jaculus jaculus. Next base: position 28,809,462 of record NC_059104.1, read on the forward strand.
GCTAAGAATTTTTTTTTCTTTTTCCTGAGCATTGAAGGGACTTAGTACTTGAACTTTGTGATAATTTTGAAGCATTAATATTTTAGAGTTTCTAGGAAATGAAGTGAGTGCATTCTGTATTATGACTTTCCATGGCCCATTGGAAAGACAAGGGCAGAATGGTATGTCTTGAATTTAAGATAGCCTTTGCAAGTTCACATCTTGAACACTTATTTCTGAGTTAGTGCTGTAAGTAGTGGGTCCTGGAGAGCATGTCTTTGAAGGTAAGACCCAGTCCAAAATTCTCTGCTCCTCTGTTTCATGTCACTGCCACCCCATTGCAATTGCATGCTGCCTTGTTTACATACACATACACCAATGTAAAGGAACAAAAGTTGTGGACTAAACTTCTTCACCTGCACAACTAAAACTATCTTTCCTCCTTTTGAGTTGTATCTGCCAGGCATTCTACCACAGTGACAAGAAAGCTAATTAACATAGGCAGGTGTCTTTAGGTAAGTTAATGAGATTTTTGTGCAACGTATGCTGGTGCTGCTACTACACACATTCTTTTGCCTGGCTCTTATTTTGATTGTCCACCATATATCAGGATGCCTGGTAACCATCCTCCATGGATCACATGGCAGTGTTTTGACTGATGTCTCTCTTGTCCTGTAAATAGTCTGGTTAGAAATCATGTAGCCATTTATTTCTTGCTTAGAACGCAGACTCAGATCATGGTGATAGATCTATAAATATTTTTGAACAATCTTTTTTCTTTAATAATTAAAAGTAGTTCTATCCACCATACAAAGCAGCTCAGTTTACAAAGATAACACAATGTTTTACATTATTTAGACAATTATAGTACAGTACACATATTCCTTAATTTTCTTTGTGGTGCATTGATCTTTACCTATTGAATTAATTAGTTTTCCCTTCGCTGTAATATTATACATGAGAGAAAGAATCAAGTATAGAATCAGAAAGATTTGAGGTATTATTATTAGTACAATATTCTGCACCACTTGCTCACCAGACTTTTCATTATCAGAGACATAGTTTTCTCTTCTTATTTCATTAATTTAGTCTTACTCCAAAAGCATAATTGAATTATTTAAGCTTAGAATAATATAAACTTTGGTAAGTTTAATAAATTAAAATGTATTGTTCTATGAGTTAAGGGCCAAGGTTTCAAAAATAAACTATTATTTTTTACTAGTTATGTATTCAGTTTGTATACAGTCAAGTTGGTACCATCCTTAGTCTCTTCTCTGCCCCCCCACATGGACCCTCCTCCCAGGGGAATATGGGTCACGCATTATAGGGGTAGCCATCAGTTATGGGTAGGAAACTATGTCTCTGTGTATCATGACCCAGTGTGTGGCTCTGACATTTTTTCTGCCCCCTCTTCCACAAATTTCCTGAGCCATGTTGGGTTCATTGTAGGTCTGCTTCAGTGATGATGTCTTGGGAACTTCTGTGTCTCTGTACATCTGGTTTGGTAGGAGTTGAGTGTTCTCTGTGTAGATCACCTTCACCCTTGTGCTGGTATAGAGTTCACCAAGAAAGCAGCACTCTTGCTCATTTCCCCAGTTGTTCTTAGTTTCAGCTGGGGCCCTTTTGAGGTGTGGTGGGTTGGTTCTCTCCTTAGAATCTGCATCCATCTGAAAAAGTGAGGCAAATTCTCCAACAGAGAGTGAAGTTAGTACCAGATAAATGGGATGACCTTTGATTTTTAGAGAGAACATAATAGCTATGGGTCATCTTGTAGCCCACAATTGGTGGAAGCTTGGTAATGGAGAGCAGGCTCATTTTGAATATGGTTCTGACTTGATTCCCAGCTCCAGGTTTGGGATCATTTTCACTGAGCAGATCAGTTAGCCAAATCAAGAGCAGTTGGTTTCCCTTCATGGCTGGGTGTCACTACTGCCCTTGTGTGAACATCACATCAGGTTATTTGCTGCTGAATAATTTAGACCATGGGGTTTCTTGGACAGATATTGGTCATTGTCCCCCAGTCGCTCTTGTAGCACCTTCTGGCACTAGATGAGCTGTCTGGGAACTGACTCACTTCTAGCTTCCAGCCATGTCACTTCATGTTCCATACCAAAGTATATTGTGTCTTCAGCAATAGGGTCTTACCACTAACCTTTAGTGGGTCATCAAGTACTCTGACAGAAATCTGTCTTATTTTGGGAAACCTTGTAAGCCTTTCTGATCCAGAGCTCATCACCTGCTGGTACTGGGTGTTACAGGTCAGCTCCCAAGAAGAGAAAGAAGAAAAAGATAAGTAATATAAAATAGATAGAAGAGAGAGAAGGGGGGGGGAGAGGAAGAGAAGGAGAGAAACATAAACAGGAGAATATTGAGGTCAGTCTTCATCATAAACTATTATTCACATTTAAAAAATGAAGAAGGAATGCAGTAGAGGTGGGTAGAGATAAGAGCAAGTAATGGAATATGAATAGAAAAATAAATTATATAAATATATGAATTTGTCAAAAATAAAATTTAAATTAAAACGTAAAAACTATTTACAGCTTCATAAGAAGTAGAATACTGAATTTCATTGCCTTAATCATCTGTCACATTATGTCACCACACCACAGTGAGCAAGTAAGTACATTGACTGTGGTGTCAAAGAGTTTGAGTGTGATATATTACTGAAAATTTTAGTGACTAATTTTAATTTTTGAAGATTTTCTTTTATAATCTATGACATTGGAATTATATGAGGATCCAGTCCAATATCAATGACATTTTGTAAACTTATTTATAGTGTTTTCCAATGGCTTGGCACTAAGTATTGACCATCAACTTTAGCTGCCATTTTGGTCACAAATTTTTTTTTTCTTTGATTATACTATTTTCAGAAAGGTTCTATATGGAAATGCATGACTATGAATATATGAACATCTCATTACAATGAAAAGGTTTGTTTACATAGCATATATAAAGCCATAATTTCCTTATCTCAGTAAAAATAATGTTGGTGTGTAGCATAAAGTAAGAGTAGACTCTAGGAGAAAAGAAAGGGCTAAGTTTTTAAAATCAAGAGAAATTAAGCAGAGGTGAAAGGTGTTGATTATGAGATTAATGTCATTATGAGATTGGCAAATTATGTACAGTGAGAGTTTGAAGTGTTTATAAATTTTTAGGATATTTGACAGAATCTAGCTTATATGATCTAACAAGAGTTTTCAATGTTTCTTTTTTTAATATTTTCTTCTCTTATTTATTTATTTGAGAGCAACAGATAGAGGCAGAAACAGGCAGACAGAGAGAGAGAATGGGCAGGCCAGTGCCTCCAGCCACTGCAAATGAACTCCAGACGCGTGCGTCCCCTTGTGCATCTGGCTAATGTGGGTCCTGGGGAATCAAGCCTCAAACCAGGGTCCTTAGGCTTCACAGGCAAGCGCTTAACTGCTAAGCCATCTCTCCAGGCCACTTTTCAATGTTTTTTAGTGCATCTATTCAAAGTTCTCACGTGTCTTTTGTTTATTCACTGTGGGATAAACTCTTGTCAACTTCCATGATAAGATGTAAACTCTAACACTACCCTATCCAAGCTGTCATCATGGAACCACTCTGTAGACCTGCACGAACCTGTCAAATTAGAAACCTCATTTTAGTAATATTCCTGAGTTTTTTTAAATCAGTTTTCGGGGGTGGGGTGAGAAGGTTGTTTATTTTGGCTTAGTGATGACAGGAAGCTTATGATAGCAGGGGAAAGATGGTGGAGTAGAAGCTGGACATCATTTCACAAACATTAGGTGGACAACCACATTATGAGAGTGAGCTGAACTCTGGCAAAGGGAAGCAAGCTGTATCACTCAACAGTCCTCTAGTAGGATTTCTCTTCCCAAACTGTCACTACCTGGGATTCTGAGTGGAAAAGGAAGGCTGCCACCAAGTTTCCAGTGTGTTTCCAGCCCTGCTTTCTGACATGGCGGCCCATGAGCTGTGTCCCTGAGCTTCCTCAGATATATTGAGCCTTTCTGCCTTGCCTTTTTCCTTATTTTTTTTTTTTTGTTTTCACTTTAAAACTACTGAAACCTATTATGCAGCAGAAACTATTAAAATAGGAACCATAAACCATTTTTGTTGTATTTTATTATAAATAAAGTTTTGTTATAACGCACTCAGGTTTTTGATGCTCATATTATGATAGCAGAAATAAGGAGCTTCTCCAAAATTGTACCAGTAATAATCTTAGGATGATAACAGATTGGTAAATGGCAAAGTGGTTAAATTGCTTGCTGTACAAGCCTGATGACTGGAGTTTGGTCCCCAGTAACCACAAAAACATGACAGGCAAGTAACACAGATACCTGCAATTGCAATGTGTAAGAACAGAAGCCTGGAGTCAGCTACTGTGGTGTTCAGCATTGTCAACAATAGGCAAATTCACTTTTCATGCAAGATAGACAGAAAAGGCCAAATGCAGCCCATGTTTGTCCTCTGCACTTCACTTTTGCACCTTGGCATAGGTGTATCCATCCACAGACTCACACACATACACACAGCATACACACATAAACACAAAAAACAAAAAAAAAAAACATACGTGGGGCCTGGAGATATGGCTTCATGGGTAAGGCGTTTGCCTGCAAAGCCAAAGGACGTTGGTTAGATTCCCCACAGCCCACGTAATCCAGATGTACAAGGGGGCACATGTGACTGGAGCTCGTTTGCAGTGGCTAGAGGCCCTGGCACATCCATTCTCTCTCTGTGTCTGTTTTTTCTCTCTCAAATGAATAAATAATATTTTTTAAAAACCTTATACATGGGATATGTAAATTTCAAAAACAAATGATTTAGTTAGAATACCTTAAACTTGGCAGAATTGTTTAGTGGTAAATGATACATACAGTTCACAATTTGATACCAGAAGTACTGTGTTCACTCTATATAATGAAAATACTATTCCTCATATATTATTAACTAAACCCTTATATATAAAATAGTACTAAGTTTTCTTATAGTTTCATCTATCACACAAACACATACATAACTGATTAAAAATTAAATTAATAAGGTGTTGTAATTGTTTAATTTGTCATAAAGTATATCTCATTGTATATAGCTCACATCTAACAACTTTGAACTAAGAACATTGTCTATTTGAGAATGTATTTATGAAAGAATTTAATGAGTAGGAGAGCCATATAAAGTTTTCTCTGTTTATATCAAGCAGGGAGAGATGAAATTAATCTGAATGGATAGCAGACTGGTGTTCATGTAAAAACACTGTGATTCAGACATGCTTTTAATAGAGAATGCCTTTGAGAAAACTGCTAAGGAAAAATGTACTTGATTCTAAATAGTTTTCCAAATTTTATTTCTTTATTCCTTATGTATATATTTTACAAATGGTTGAAAACTTAAAAACATTTTGCTAGCAACTGAAGCAGGAGCCATCTAGGAGTAGTAATTGCATTCACCACAGCATAATGACCAATGATAAATTTCCTATGATGGTTGAATGCAGTGTAGAGTCTTGTGCCCTAAAGTAGCAAAATGAAGAGCAATAGTGGTATATTGGCTGGTATCTGAATGGAAATCTAGAATACAGTTAATACTAGCAGGTTAGTATCCATTTATTAGACTTAACAGATGTGTATATTGAGGCAATGTAAATTTTTAATATAAAGGCAATTGGTTGACACTGTGTAGGTATCTCCCTATAATCTTTGCCTGTTTATATTATATGATTCAACATGAATTGCTTATTTTATAAACACATGTTCTTTGTTTAGATTTTTTAAACTATTTATTAAAGGCAGAGAAAGAGAATGGCACATTACAGCCTCTAGACACTGCAAACTTCACACACATTTGAAGCATGTAAATCCAGTTTACATGTGTACTGGGCAATCAAACCTTAGGCTTCACAGGCAGTGCCTTAACTGCTAAGCAATGTCTTCAGCCCAACACTTATAATTTTAGGCTAGCTAGAACAGTAGCTTTCTAAAGGTCTTTGCCATGCCACAGTCACAATTAATTGTTATTTTCTCTATCAGGTAAAGACATTTTCTATATGGCTATATCATTGCAAATAATAATAAATATTAATTTTGTTTAATCCATTCATTTGATTTTTGTATCTATATCACATGAGGCTATGTTAAAAATATGGGAAAATCCAATATATTTAACATTAGAACAGGAGAACTAAATTTTAATTTTGCTTATAGAAAGAGAATAAAAATATTCTTTGAGGAAATGTAGCATTCTAAGTATGAATATATTCATGAGGCCAGAATTGGTCATTATTAATTTTTTTAAATTATAGAATTAAAATATTTAAAGTATAGATTATAATTTCTAAGTCTCAAAAAAGGAGCTATTAATTCACTTCTTACTTAGTAGTACACTGAAAATAATGTTTATTCACAAATTTAATATTGTCTCACCCTTGCTACCAGGTAAACATATTATTAACTGGGAGGCCTCAAACTTGGGAAAGATGTATAATTTGGCTTACTAATTTCTGTGTCTTATGTTTTTGAATTTAATTGTTTGATCTGGAGAAAAATAGAAGCTCTTACTATGTAGCTGGACACACGCTTATGGTTTCATGAATTCTCTGACGTTACCAGGTCAGGAGTGGGTATACATGACCACAGGTATTCCCTAAAGTCATGTAGCATTGATAGCAAGTTTCTTTGCATGCAAGTTCTCACACAGAAATGCTAAATACATTTCAGTAGTTCTTTACCTAAAATGAAGCGAAATAGGCTATTTCACTGTCTATCTAAGGATGAAGAAGGCTAGAATAAAATGGAAATGACATCAAATCTCCCCTAAGTGAATACTCTGCTGCAAACTTTCATTCTGCAAGGTTATACACATTAACACTTCTCATGTGCCTAATATCCAGAATGTGTGCTAGCATGTTGTATTGGACATAGTGTCAATGTCTCCAGAGAGGAATTCTTTCTTTTTATAGTGACTAATAAGTGAGGTATTTTGAAAAGAGACAGGGAAAGGAAGGTGAAACAGTAGAGAAGACAAAATTAGGAATGTGTGATGAGGACAATGTATCTGAGATTTTCTGGAAAGAAATATTTTTTTGAAATGTCCTATAATGATAAACAATTGATGAATGGAAGCTTCTGTTATATTTTCCTTTGCAGCCTACATTTCTTTTAAGTCTTTCTTCCTTTTTCCTTGTTAGGACAAAGTATCATATACCCTAAGATGAAAATGATCTTCAATTTGGGATCCTTTTAGTTCAATCTTACCACCAGGTCCTGTGTGGTGCTATGGATGAAACATAGGGCCTTATGCATACTCAGTAGGCCTGTTATAGATTCAGCGACATTGCAGCCACATCATTTGTACTTCTCAAGAAGTAGAATGCATTTATGTACCATGATAGCCCTGGAACACCTACTGTGAAGTGTGCTTACACTGCCTTTAAAATGTTTTCTTCTTCATAATGGTTCCAACTTCTGCTTCATTTTTGTTTTCTTAAAATGGTAACTGTTCATGACCACTGAGATTGTAGCATACATGTCTCCCACAAGGGAAATTGATAAAGATAAATTAGATCACGGGGGAATATTGAAAGGCAGTGGCTATATTAGCACCCTGATGAAGAAACCTGCACTGTGTTGATCACACCATGCTGAGAGCTTTTTATCCTCCATAGAATTGACATCAAAGAAGTTGACCCTAGATAAAATCTCTATCAAGCGAACTTTTTCTTGTTTCCCACTTTAGATAAGCTTTGAAAGAAACAGTATTCTGGAGTAGTTCTTTGAGGAAGACTAGTGATATTTCTAAAGATTTTAGATCCTCAGAACCAGCATAATGATAATGATTATTCGTTGATCTCCCTAAGAATTACTTATTAATACTAGATGGTAAATGTTACTGTGGGGAAGAAGCTATTCAGAAACTAAATGAAAACATCAATACAAAGATGTCCAAAAGTTACTATCTGAGTTTATTATTATTCTCACTTTCAGGGACACATTTTTAACATGAAATATTTCTTAACATTATTCTTGTGGTTAATTTTTTTTCCTGAAACTTAGAATATCAGAGGTTCAGAAAACATGACTTAGAAATTAACAAGAAGAAACATGGCAGAGAAGACAAAGGAAAGCATCCAGGGGATGTACATGGAATGATAGAACCAGTACAGACACAGCCACCTAATAACAGAGACCACCATAACTACACACATTTAAGGTTGGGAAATAGAGAAGAAAATCACAGAGAAATGAAGAACCCAAGCTGAGCAAACTGGTTTGGCCTCAGATTCTGTGTCCCTAACTATAAAGCCTCTTTCATGGGAGAGAAATGTATTATACAAATTATGTATGACGAGACTCACTGACATAAATAAAACTTTGTGACAGATCAAAAGAGAAGATACTGGGCTGGAGGGATGGCTTAGTGGTTAAAATGCTTGCCTACAAAGCCAAAGGACCCAGGTTTGATTCCCCAGGACCCACATTAACTAGATACACAAGGGGGCGCATCTGTCTGGAGCTCTTTTGCAGTGGCTAGAGGCCCTGACAAGCCTTTTCTCTCTCTCTCTCTCTTTCTCTCTCTCTCTCTCTCTCTTTTTCTCTCTCTCTCTCCTTCTTTTTCTGCCAAATAGAAAAGAAAAAAAAAAAAAAACAAGACAAGATATTGAAATCATTGGGTGATCATTTTATTTACAAGTAAGAAGAAAAGGTATCCAGAAAGTGAGATATTTGGACTGAAATATTAAGAGAATGGGATTGAAAAGCAGGAAGAGCTGGTCTTTAAAACTGAATTAGGCATGAACTCTGATAGACACCATCAACAGGAAGGCAGGACCTGGAGGTTCTATTGTGTATTCTGAAAACAAAAGCAGGTAGACAATTATATATGCCTCAACTTACACAGAACAAAGGGCTCTTGCTCTTGTAGGCAAATAAAAGAAAAAAATATATATACACATGTACATACATATGCTTTTACTATGAACCTAGCTATGAAAGCATGTGTAGAACAAATCTATTTGTATTTTGTGCTTATACATTGAAAACAATTCAACACTACTAAATCATATAAATGCATTGGCCTGAAGCATTTGAGGGTTCTGAGATGGTCACATGTTTCTCCAATTGAATTTTTAACCATACACACACATACACACACACACACACACACACACACACACACACACACACACACGAGATTTCTTTTCTTTTTTTTGTAATCTGTAAAATAAAATTGTTTGGCCTACTTTGACCCTAAGTACACATCATTGAATTTGCTTCTAGATTTCATGGCAAGTCTAGAGCACAGTGGCTCCTTGTAGATTTGGTTTGGAAGGTAAACATACACATTGGAATGAAAAGTTCAAAGAAGGACAGGAAATAATCAGCAAACCTATTGTTTTTGATGAGAGAAAATAGCTTAGAGGAGAATTCCTCTGACATATTGTTTGAAAGCACACGTATTTTTATTTGTTTTGTTCAGGTTTGTTTGTTTGATTTCGTGTTTTAATACTTGGCTGTCCATAGCTACAATTGTGTAAAAAGAGCCCTGGTTTAATACTGCAATATTTATTTATAAAATGTTCAGATTTCTCTAATGTCTAAAGTTAGTATTAATGTAAAAGGAATTACCTATCCATTGAAAAAGTATCTATACAGACCTGGGAAGATTGCTCAGTGGTTAAGGCACTTTCCTGAAAAGCCTAATGACCCCGGATCAATTCCCCAGTACCCTCATAAAAAGTTGGATGCACAAAGTGGCATGTATCTGGAGTTCTTTGCAGAAATTAGAGTCCTTGTTGTGCCCATTTTCCCTCTCTCTCTCTCTCTCTCTCTCTCTCTCTCCATACATATATCTTACTTTGATATCTCCCTGCTTACAAATAATCAAATAAATAAAAATTATAAACAACTTTAATCCCAACACTTGGGAGGCAGAGGTAAGAGGTTCATTATGAGTTCTAGCCCGGCCTGAGACTACATAGCAAATTCCAGGTGTGATCGGGCTAGAGCAAGATCAAACCTCAAAAAATAAATAAATAAATAGACAAACAAACAAACTAAGAAAGGCTTATATAAAAAGGATACTCCTATCTGAATATCTTAGTAATTCTTTCAAAATGCATTACAGTGTAAAGAGAGAAAAGGAGATATTTCCTATTAGTTAAGTCTTCTCAAGAATGTTTCCATTTTCCTCTCTGTTAAAACTTGTTTCTGAGCAGGAAAAGGAGTTAACTTTTCAGAGAAAAGGTAAACATAACTCCTAAATTATCCTTTTTTTTTTCTTTTCAGCATTTCTTCCTTAACCTTGGAATTTAAGTAATTTAGGTTAACAATAATATCTGCAATAGAAAGAAAAGCAAGAAAATGAGAAATGGGAAGAAATATTACCATACAGAGATCTTTCAGTGTTATGTTGATATATACAAAAATTGAGGTTATACTATCTGGATTATCATTTTTACATGGACAATGTGTATTTTTCTTATTACTGTATTTTCCTCATTTAGCCAATAAATGTATGGCTAAAAATACATAAACTAATTTTTAAGTGTGATTTTTTTTTCTCTTTTTGGGTTATAAATATAAAAACATCTTACTTATTATGGTAAGTAAAATTCCAAAAGTGATTGTCTTATAACCTGATAATTTTTTGAATGTTTAATCAAAGTCATCAATATTCAAGATAAATTTTGGGTTTAACACGAAATAATTAAAATACTAGTGATAGCAATAAAGATAAAAGTTCATATTAGCATTTTTAGGCAGGCATAACTTCCTTCACTACAGAAGTTTTATTTTGTTTCACAGTATTACTTTTTTTTTCCATATCATATGACAAAACAACTCATAGAGGTCTGGGGAGATGGCTCAGTGGCAAAAGGCACTTAATCTCAAAGCCTGCTGACCCAGGTTTCCTTCCCCATTATTCATGTAAAGCCAGATGCAGAAAATGACAAATGCGTCTAGAATTCATTTGAAGCAGGAATAGGCCCTGGGCATCCTTTTCTCTCTCTCTCTCTCTCTCTCTCCCTCCCTCCCTCTCTCTCTCTCTCTCTCTCTCTCTCTCTCTCTCTCTCTCTCTCTATCCTTGCAAATACATATAATAGATATGTTTTTTAAATACCTGATAGAAACTAGGGCAGGGGAGCCTTATTTTTTCAATTATACAGAAAATCAGTCTCTTGCTCTTCAAACTTGCCTCTCTTGTGTTCCAATTCCAGGGAGTTTCAGTCTATCACAATATGGAAGGGAGAGCAGAGCAGCCTGAACCTGGTGAGGAGAGCATGATATGGCAGGTGTTCACATGGAGGTGGAGTAGCAACACAAAGGCTAGGCTGGAATCAGCAGAAGGTCAGCCCCAGCTGCCACATTTAGAAGCAAATAACCCACTTCATTAAGATTCCACAAAACTTTAATAGTTCTACAATAGGACAAACCATGTGTGTGTGTGTATGTGTGTGTGTGTGTGTGTATGTGTGTATGTGTATGTATGTATGTATGTATGTATGTATGTATATGTATATGTATATGTATATGTGTGTGTGTGTGTGTGTGTGTGTATGTTCTTGATTCACATATTCAATGTATAGGTACACATATCTAGACATGCAATACTTATGTAGATGATTTTTGGGCACTGTGGGACATTCAAGAAGAAAATATACAACTGTGATGCACAACATATGGGAAAATGTGTGAAATGTAGAACAGTATGTTAAATACAAGATAGTATGCTGTCATAAGAACTTTGAAATTAATGTATGATAACCACCTGAAATAAAACACAATAAACAAACAAACAAACAAAAAACAAACAGAATTTCACATACCCATAATAGGGACTTTTGGTTATTTTTTTCAAGAACTTTAATATAGTTAATAATAACCAGATTTTGTTATGATAAGCCAGAATAACTGTTTAAGAACTTTTTAATTGTCCAAGTTTACAAAGTTATAAGAAAGGGATCTACAAAAATTACAGTAATATGAATTTTATAATTGCATGTAAGGAAACAGTTAAGCATTGAAGAAAATAAGCAAAGAAGTGACATGTTTCCTAGGCAACATGAAACATTACAACAAATGTGTTTAGGAAACTTTTAAGATGTGCCGGGGAACTATGATGACATCATGAATTTGCCATTCTTCACATTAGGAATGACTTGGGGATAATGGGTATGAAGTAGGAACTTTGTAGTAAGTGAGCCCATCTGTGGCTATCAGCAGAAGGGGCAACAGAAAAAAAAGGTACAGAAAAGAATGGTCATTTCTAACAAGAGAGGAGACTATGAAGAGCAAGAGACTGATTTTTTTCTTGAGTAGCCATTGTTTGGGGAAGCAAGATCTTACCAATTACCTTAGCAATGAGAGTTCATATTGTATGGCCCGATTTCTTGTTTGAAGAATTAATTGAGTGTGGAAATTGTTTCCAGTAGAGCAAGGCAGGATGGCATGTGTCTATAATACTTACTAATAGATAGAGTAGGGTTGGAGAATCACACATACAGGGATTGAGAGTATCACATGCCAATTGTGTCTAAAAAGTCTGAGAACCTTCCAAAGCAGCTGCCATTTCTATTAAAATCTAGGTCAAGTGAGAAATAGTTTAGTGATATTTACAACTTGAAAGTATATACAAATATGAAATAGTGTTTGAAGCCATAGCCAGTCAAAAGAAACTAGATTCAAATTCTCAAATGGGAAAGAAATGACACACTTCCAAGTAGAGGTTTGTTATATGAGTCATAAACAAAACCAGACAAAAATCAATATAGATGAAACACTCTTTAAATAGACTAAACCCTCCCATGAAGCCATTTCCCTGCCTTTCAGATGTTGGATAGAGATAATAGTTGTATAGCACATTAAGTATAGGTTGGAATTGAAAAATTGAGGGTTTTAGCGATCACCTGTGCAGAAGAAGCAGAACAGGTAATCATGAAAAAGATATCTGAGAATGCACCTTAAATTTTGACACTACTCTGGCAAAAATAAGTAAAGGAAAAGAGTGTGCATTGACTGTGGAGAGTCAGCTTTAGTTAAAGTAAGCATTTCTTGGGCTACTGAATCTCATGTGTAAAGCAAAGTGTGTAAGCATTATAAAGTTCTACAGTCTTGAGACTATCCATGACAAGGTGTGTTAAATGTCTCAGCTTAGCACTATTGAAGGGGTATGGATGTGGAGCTGAGGTAAAACAGCACAAGTTCATTGGGGTCATGACATTAAAAGGCTCCAGTACCATTCTGTCTCTTTACCTTGGATTTTATGAGGGTATACACATGCTTCTGCCACACAGCGTTGACTTCACTGCAGGCTTTAAGAGCACCTGTGGCAGATGGTACATTGAATCTTGTGAAAAAAATAAGCCAAGCACTGGCTCTCTTATAAGGTTGTTCATCTCATATATCTGTCATGGTGATGGAAAACTGACTGACACTATTCATTTTGGCAACCTTGGCTGAATAAATCTATTTGGAAAAGCTATATAAATCAATACTGATCAAGGATTTAAATAACTTTCAGACAATATAGTCATAAATGATAGACTATCACTACCACTATGCATATTTGAGTTGGAAATTGACACCTTTGTTCCACAATAATATTATGTTCATAGAGATTTTTGTGAATAAAAAAAAACATATATGTTACATACATAAAGAAAGTGAATTATTAGAAACTCAGGGTCAGTGTTGAAGTTTATTTAATGAATAAGTGGGTGATTATGAGGTGATCTGTCCAAATTTATGTTGTCAAAATTAAAATAAGCAAATGTAAAACAGGTAACCCTGTGTTATATATTCTGTAAACTTAGTAAAATTAAATTAGAAATGTCTCAGGAAAAGATAGCTGCATAACTGAAAGTTTGATACAAAATCTAGTTACTTTTATGTACAACATGGGTTGTAAAAATTTCTAATGGAAATGGGCTAGAGAGTTATATTAGCATATAAGGCTCTTGCCTGCAAAGCCAAAGGGCCCAGGTTCAATTTTTCAGGATCCACATAAGCCAGGTGCACAAGGTGATGCATGTGTCTGGAGTTCTTTTACAGTGGTTGAAGGCCCTGGTGTACCCATTCTCTCAAAAACAAAAATGAAATAAAATAAATTTTAAAAAACAAAAGTACTTTAACTGGAAATAAAGTATTTTTCTTAAAAATTGCAGAATATATCAAAAGCAGTTTAAATAGAAGTTTATAGAATTAAATGTATGACATAGATAATACATAATTGTTAAAGTATTAGTAAAATGCTCACCTACAATTCAGGAGGAAATCCAACAATTAAATCCTAAAGCAAACAGAAACGAGTAAAGAAAACCATATACAAATTAATAAAATTATGAATGGGAAACAGATAAAAGTCATGAGGTCTTTATTTGATTTAAGGAGAGAGGATTGGCACGTCAGGGCCTCAGCTACTGCAAGCGAACTCCACAATGCTCGGCTACCTAGCTGCGCTTGCCTCACCTTCGGGCATTTGGCTTATTTGGGATTTGGAGATCAAACATGGGTCCTTTGGCTATGCAGGCAACTGCTTTGAGTGCTAAGCTTTCTCTCCAGCATAAAAATTCATAAAGTCTTTGACAGTATACTAAAAGGAAGAAATCTGTAGCCAAAATGAGAAGAAAAATAAAGGGGTGAATTCTCAGAATCATGAGTGTGAAGCTGCATCACAGCGCATCTATGGGCCATCAGAGGAAAACAAGGGAACGCAGGATAAACTTCTTAAATTTGATAATATTACAAAGAATTTAAATTCTTTAAAAGACGATAGTTATAAAATTCATGCCAGGACACATGGATCAATGAAACACATTTAACCTTAAAATGTTCAAGCAATAAGGGAGTTACGGTCAAGATGGCATCCACCTAACCACACTGCACCTCCCGGGGATGGGTAAGACAAGACGTTTAGGATTCATCGAATCTTCTAGGGGTGCCTCTAATAGCCCTCCAGTGGGAGGGCACAGAGGAAAAAAGTAGGGAATCCGCTGAATCCCATGATCTCGGGCAGCCCCCAATCCACTCAAGCAGTCATCCTAGACATAGTCCCAAGCCACAGGTGCCTCCCGCACTAAGCGCAGGCAAGGGGACCCAGGCCAGCAGGCTAGTGACCCCCCCATACATTCCTTTTACCACAGAGTGCCACACTAGAACATGGCCACCCACCCCATGCCAGTGTGCCCACCCAGGTCAGCAGGCTAGTGTCCCCCCAGGGGACCTCGGCATAAAAACGCCATTCCACCCACTGCCACCCCTCACCTCCATACATGGACCCAGGACAGCAGGCTGGTGCTCCCCCTTCCCCACCACCAGGGATCTCCACACAGCACTGCTCCTCCGTGCATGGGCCAAGGCAAGCAGGCTAGGGTTCTGCCCTCCCTAGGCTGTCCCACCACAGGGGACCTCCATGCCTCCCCTGTGTCTCCTGACCAACAACAGTCCCCTATCCCCTCCCTGCCCTGTTACAGGACTTGGAAATCCCATCCACCCCCTGCCTCAGGGTCCCAAGAAACCCACTGTTGCATCCCTTCCCCCTTCAACATCATGGAACCACCACACATGCCCACCCTTCCCCCCTCCAAAGCCTAGACAAAACCAGTCTGCTTTTTACCATTTCCCCTACCCCCTGTTCCCTGACCACACAGTCCCATACTCCAAATCACAGAACAAAAAGCCCCCTTCATCAGGGAATTTGTGGAAGAGGGGGCAGAAAGATTGTTGGAGCCACAGGTCGGGACATTATGCATAAAGACATTGTCTCTTACCGATAATTGAGGGCTAACCCCACAATGCACGATCCATAGTCCATAAGGATGAGGGTCCCTGCAGAGGGGGGAGGACAGAGAGGAGGCTAACAATGGTACCTACATGGCTGAATACACACTGTGTACATAACTAATAAAAATGTTCAAACAATGATTAATAAATTTTCCAAAAGAGGGAAAAAGACATATACCCCTCTCTGGTGAATTTTACAAGTAGTTAAACAATGTAGACTGCTAAATATCTAAACGTTAGTGAGGGAAAAACGTCTATGAGGTAGTAGTCTACAAACTGTATAGTATCTGTGACAAATGCTACCAGGATTAGCCACTAAAGTATGAAAATTATGATGCGACATACTTCTTGTAGAAGAGCAAACCTTAGGACATAGACATGTTTTTTAAGTTTCTTAGATTTCTGAATATGCTTTAAGCTTGAAATTTCTATCAAGCAACTACAACATAGTGATAATGAACTTCTCAAACAATTTGTAAGGTTTTATGTAATTAATAGGGATTAAGTATTTCCTTCACATAAAAGATTGAAAGATAACATAAAGACCAGTGTACTATGCCAACAGTAAATTCTGAATTTATGTCTCTTCTTAGAAACCTCGGGCTTCTGGCTATGTCCTTCCAACAATAACTCCATAGGATAGTCTTTTTCATGAGTATAAATTATTTATTAATTTGAGGAAGATAGAACAGCGTTGAATTGTTTCAAATTTTTCTTAAAAATGTACATAATCCCCTCGCGCCACCCTCTATTGTCCTCTTTCGACATCCCCCTTCAGTAATTCTTTCTTACTGTTCTTCTTAGTATTTCTTCTTTTATATTAATTATATTATATTATTATTTATTTTTGTCTGTGTTTTGCATTTCACCATAACCCATGACAACAAGTTAATGGTCCAGTGCATGCTGATTTTTTGGTATATAATAACAGATACTGTGAGTTCCTGGATAAAATGATGACTTTGTGTCTAGGAGAGTATTCCAAAGTGCTCCTCCCCATTCTTTGATTCTTACATTCTTCCTTCTACCTTTTCTACCATAGTCCTCGAGCCACTTGAGGGCATGATCGAGATGTATCATTAGGTGTGAACACTAAACTGTCATTTTCTCTCAGCACTTTTAAAATTTTAAATTAAATTTTTAAATTTAAATTTTAACTTCTCCTGAGAAGTCACTGCCATATGAAAATAATCTTCTCCAACAAAATATAATGACTAACATAAGCATTTAGAGGACAATTTGGTGAGTGTAATATATGCATGTAACAAAACATTTCCTCCTGGGACTTGTGAACTTCCAAGCCATAGGCTTTGGGTTACAGTTCTAGAATAAAGCATTGATACCCTCCTATGGATCCTGCCTCAAATCCATCTAAAAAGCAATTGGTTACCCCCATGACAGACATGCTGGTCTTGCAAAAATGAGAAAAACCTGCCTATATGGTTAAGACCTCCCCTAATGTTTCTCCCCCATCAGGCTGTATATCACTTTTCAACACTATGACCACAGGCCAGCAGGAAGGACACTTCCAACTGAGTCCTAGCTTGATTTCTCTGTGTCCTATAAACAAATAATCTTCTTTAGCAACAGAGTCTTACCATCCAGTTCTGGTGGGCAACCAGGAGCCTTATCTATAGCCTATATTATTTGGGGGCAGAGAGTGTTAGGGTCCTCTATCACTGGCAAGTCACTGTGAGGTATCACAATACTTACACTGAAATTTTTCTGTAACAAACTATGTCTTCTGTGTGCAGATTTTACACTACCACTGGCTACTAACGTCCCAAAACACTTTTACTAAAACAGTTTTATTTAGTTCACTAAGAAGAAAGATTCCATATCATATATCCACAAAGTCTTTAGATCCCCCCATGATCTCTCCTCCGATCACCTTCCCTGACACCTCTCACCCTAACAGTCCATGTTGGGTCAGTGCACTGGATAAAATGCTTTTTAAGAGGGGTCAAAAGAGGATGGAAAATCATTATAATTTTTAAAGGTGAATAATTTATATCATGCACATGGTGATAGTCCATCACTTTTGGTAATCATATATATTTTTTGTCTTTTATTTCTTTCCTGGTCATTCTTTTTCCACATTTTCTCATTTTGTATTATATTAAGTCTTCTTTGTAGGTAAATGTCTGTAAGAATTCTCATACCAATATGTGCAAACCCAATCAATGTGGCCATGCTTATCTGTATGCTAGGTATATAATTTATAGTAACAAAATAATATTACCATGCATTCTTCTGCATTTGATTTTCTCATTCAAAACTAATCTCTTCAAAATTTTGTAAGACATTTCATATTATTTTTAAATTAATCATGAATATGCATTGCTATATAAAATAATTTCAGAGGTTGTTTTCCTAGGTGTTCAAAGTTTATTTATTGTCTTGGTCAACTTTTTTTTTAAATTTAATTTATTAGTTTTCTTTTCAGCAAATACAGGCAGTTTGGTACCATTGTTTAGGCTCATCCATGATCTACCCCCTCCCATTGGACCCTCCTTGTTGATGTAAATGGGCCGTGCATTGTGGAGTTAGCCCACAGTTATTGGTACAATAAATATCTCTGCATATCTTGACCCAACATGTGACTCTGACATTCTTTCCGCCCCCTCTTCCGCAAAATTTCCCTGAGCCATGTTGGGTTCATTTTTGGTCTGCTTCAGTGCTGAGGTGTTGGGGGCCTCTGAGGCTCTGGCTCTCTGATTTGATAGGAGTTGATTTTTCTCTGTGTTGGTCTCCTTCACCTTTGTGCTGGTATCCAGTTCACAGGAAAACATCACCCTTGCTTGTTTCACCAATTGTCCTTAGTTTCAAGCGGGCCCCTTTTGAGGTATGTTGAGGCAGCTCTCTCCTTAGGATCTGCATCTATCTGAAAAAGAGAAGCAGATTCTCCAACGGAGAGTAAGTTAGCACCCAGAAAATTGAGATAACACTTACTTTTTTGATAGAGAGTTTGATAAGTGTAGGCCCTCTTGTACCCCATGATTGATGGTAGCTTGATATTGGAGAGTGGGCTTATGTTTGGATATGGTTATGACTTGTTTCCCAGCTCCAGCTATGGGTCTCGTACCACTGAGGGGATCAGTTAGCCAAATCAAGAGCAGTTGGTTCCCCACCATGGCTGTGTGCCACTATTGCACTTGTGTGGGCATCACATCAGGTTATTTGTTGCTAATTAAGTTAGACCATGAGTTGCTTGGACAGATATTGGTCATTTCCCCCAGTCACCCATGTAGCACCTTCTGGCACTAGACACGCTGACTGTCTGGGGACTGACTCTCTCCTGGCTTCCAGCCATGCCATTCCATTTTACGTGTCAGCTGCATATGGAGTTTTCAGCCATAGGGTCTTACCACTGGCCTTTGGTGGGTCATCAAATACTCTGACAGAAGTCTGTCATTGTTTTGGGAAACCTTGTAGGTTTCTCTGATCAAAAGCTCATTGTGGATGGTAGCCCCAAGCTGGTAGTGGGGGTTACAGGTCAGTGCCCAGTAAGAAATTGAGGAAAAACATAACTAATATACAAGAGTTAGAGAGGAGGGGGGGGAGGGGGAGAGGGAGGGAGGGAAGATGTAGAAGATTTAGGTTAGTCTTGATCCTACCCTCTCCAGTGTCTTGTGGTTCAGGTGTTTCCTGTAAGGGTATAGTGAAGGTCAGCCATTTGGTCTGTCTTTTAGGAAGTAGAATTTTATGGTACCATTGCCATTTGGGTCCAAAGTTTATTTTTTATTATTCAAACATGATAGTAGAAATAACAATGTATTCCAAAGTAACACATGATAATATTACATTCTTGTGATTTCATATCTGACAAAATTTTATAGGAATAGAAATGTTATATAAAAAGATATTATTAAGCCTATGCTACATTGGGTAACATTATGTAATTTTGAATATATATTAGGTTTTCTTTTTAGCTCATGAGTAAATAATTTTATTATAGTAATTGCTAGGCCTCAAAGTTCAAATTTGTTTATGAAATAAAACAGCTCATTACATGATAATTTCACTAGTAAATTGAGTTTATGTGAACACTTTCTGAATTATATGTTTATTTTCTTTAACAATCTGAATTAATTCTGAATATAGAGTTTATATAATCTATCCCAAGTCAATGTTATATTGTCTTCAAAAGTAACAACAGATTTTTCAGTAATCTCATTTCATTAATAATTATTCCAAATATTAAAGTGATTTTATTCAGTGAAACCACATTTATCTTGCTATAATTAAATACAGCTGCTTTGGTTCTCATTTCAATATGGATTCATTAAAAAAATAATGATCTTTTTATACAGAAAAAAGTTATTAGGTCACCTGCCAGCAGTCTTTTCTCAAACTGCCTAATTAGCATTCATTTAAGCTTATATATCTTACATTTCCAAGACTTGGATCATTAATTTTTCTCCCTTATGAATACATTGCATATTTTCTACATACTTTTTTGGCCATAGACTTTCTATAAAAGTTAGAATCTAGCCAAATAGTACGTAAAATATTTCCAGGTTTCAAATTTTCTTATTCCTGGAATGAATTAATCATTTTTAATGAGATACACTTTATATCCATTGACTTTATTTAATGGAATAAACTAAACTGGCATCTCACAACAAGTTCTTCAACGGAGTAAACTTAACTGAACAGCATACCCAATTATCAAGTCTACTAACTTCTTTGAAAGCCTTTCAGTAGGATACAAAAAGGAAGTCGGTTGTGGCTGTCTTCATCCATTCTATTGGCTTCACAATTCCCTGAGAAAGCTCACTAGCATCCTTCTCCTATCCCTCACTCCTGTAGTATGTGTGGGTTACTCACTCTTGCAAATTATGTTTGCGAAACTCAAACCTTCCTGAGTGTATACTGAGTTCTATAACAATGCCATCACTTTCACTCATCACCAGGATGATAGAATTAACCACCTTTTTTTATTCTGCAGAATCCTTAAATATGATATTTAAAGTTGATATTTTTCCCTTTAAAGAAGCCTACAAAGCACTGTTTGTTTTTAATGTTCATAGTCCAGAATATGGCAGAGGCATTTAATCTCAGCACTTGGTAGGTAAAGCTAAGAGGATCATTGTGTGCTCTAGACCAGCTTGGTACTACAGAGTGGGTTCCAGATCATTTTGGTCTCGAAAGAGACTCTACAAAAAAAAAAAAAAAAAAAGTTCATTTTCCCTCAATTACTCCTTTTCAGGACATTTACTCCTAACCTTCTAAATAATCACTTATCCTATTTTATGTCTTTAGTATTATTTAACTCCTTTTCACCCATTTTTATACCAACTCTGTTTTTACCATTCAAACTTTTATCTTTGATATTAAAATAGCCTAATTTTCTCCTGAGATAAGTTTACCTAAGTGTTTACAATTCACATATTTTTATATTTAATGCAGTTGTCAAAAAGGTGAAATGCAAATTTGACATTTTAAGGTACTAATTTGGCACTCTACTACCATTAGATAAGTATGCCTTGCTTATAAGGGCACAAGTTCAGTTCAAAGACTGACTTCACTTTTCTGTTTATTCAACTCTTTTGCATTAGCCAATTAGTAGTGGTATGACAGCTTCCATCTCAAAAGTCATGTTGAAAACTCTTACTTTAGTTCTCCTTACTGTCAAGCTTGTATTCTTGTTTTATTTATATTTAACTCCAATATGATCTCATGTTACATGGCAAAATACACCCTCAAAAATGTAGCTGGGTGTGGTGGTGCATGTTTTCAATCTCAGCACTAGGGAGGAGGCAGAGGTAGGAGGATTCTTGAAAATTTGAGGCCAAGCCTTAACAGCTAAGCCATTTCTCCAGCCCTTGAGCCTTTTTTTGTTTTTAACATAGTCTGACATATTGGCCTCTTTATTAGTTTTTCTTGTGAAAATCTGAATTAGTGTTTGAAAAGTATAGATCCCAAGACTGGTACTATCTTTCCTCAAGAAAGTGTTATTACCTGTCAGGTAACAAAACGAAACTCAATATGCATTATTAACCCAGACAGGTTTGATATATATCAAGTCAATTGCCCACATGTATGTGATTCCATTCATATCAGCTTCTAACTCACTAAATTCTTTCATGAAAGATTCTGTTACCAAGAATGTTGACATTGAAATATATTTAAAACTCATCCATCACTTTCTCAATTCTTTTTTAAATTATAGTTCTTCAGAAGAAAGAATTCTGATTTTTTTTCTTGAAAATTCAGCATTTTCATTGTTGTATATTTCTGTTGTAGCAGCCTTAGCATCTGGAATTTGACGTCTATGTTAGGTTAATTTCTCAGTAGGGATTTATCTTTTTAAGCTTTCCTGCCTCAGCTACCCTGAAATTCAATTACTCTCCACCCCTCCTGTGCTAAACCTCCAAAACTTCACCGATTGCCCTAGATATTGCTCAGTGTTTTGCTAGGATATTTAGCCCCTTTCCCAGGTTATACTCAGAGGAATCTTGATAGACAGTCATAAAAAACCACGTGGAAGCAATGATGATTACTTGGCCTTGAGATCATTGCTTCTCAAGTCCATTGATTGCTGATTCCTTTGGATGTATTATTTTTAAGTCATGTCTATGCATGTACACGTGTGTGCAAATACATGTCCAGGTAGAAGCCAGAGAACCACTTCATGTGTGTTTTTTCAGGCACCATCCATCTTTTTGTGAGACAGGTTTCTCCTTGACCTAAAGCTCACCAGTTACACTAGACTGGCTGACCAGCAAGGCACACAGAAGCTTCTCTTTCTGCCTTCCCAGCATGGGGTATGTGCTGCCATGATGGGCCTTATGGTTTTTTTAACATGGGTTCTTGGAATTGAACTCATATCTTCATAGTACAAAACAGGTACTTTATAAATGGAGGCATTGCCCATGCCTACATGGAATTTTTAACCAGTAACATTTATTTTCAGTGCCACACTCTTTTATTTGCTTATTTGTTGTTACTATGTTTCTTGGCTAATTTCTTTGAGATAGGGTCTCTGCATGTAGATGGTGTTGAAGTGGTAGTCTTCCATGAGCCGTCAGGGGGCTAGAATTACAAGCTTGTGCTACCACATCTGGCAAGTGGGTACTCAGCACACTATGCTCATACATCTGGAAAAAGAACTCACATTGGTTTTTAAAAAATGAAGGTTTCTTTCCAAAATAAAATTATTTAAGTGTATGATGAATAATTTACTGTTATAATTTCTTATTTATTAAAATTATTCCACATTTCCCAACTCACTTTATTATACAAATTATAACCTGTAACCCAAAGGTAATTATTATCTAATCTTATCTACTATTTAATTTTCTAATTTACAGCATATACCTGACATTCTGATTATACAGATTTTGATATTTTTACTTGTTGTATTATAAAGAGAATAAAAGTGGTATATTAGAAAATGAACTCTAAATTTTCCTTTCATTGGGTTATGTTTCTAATAATTTATTTTCAAATGAAAACACACATTTATTTATACCTTCATGTACTACATAGCTTTCCATTAATATTCATAATATTAATAGAGAGATTAATAGAGACATTTCTGGAAATTGTCACAAATCATGTATAGTCATTTTCCTATTTTCCAACCTAATATATATCTTAAAACCTATTATCTTCAAATACTAAAACTAACTTTTAGTTTTACTAACATACTACATGTAACATTTTATATGGTGACATTATTAATTAACCAACATTATCTCTATATAAATATTTCATTTAACTTATAATATTAATATGCATTATTAAATTAAGATTTAAATTTAATTATATGCTTTTGGAAATATTTAATAGAAATGCTTTTGACATCCACATTACTATTCATGGTCTAAAGATTGTATCATATAAATTCACATAGCTGTCTCAATTTTAAAATAATAATATTTAAATGAAAAAATAAAATTTATAAATATAAAAAGTAGTCTTTTTTAAAAATATATCTTTTTCTGTGCACAAAAATTTAGATTATATGCACACATATCTATAGTGTGTCTTCAATACTTTTAGAAAAGCCTGTGTGTGTGCTGCCTATGTATGTGTGCTCATGTGGATTCATATGTACTATGTGTGTCCAGGTGTGCATGAACACATGCCCCATGTATACATGGTGGCCAGAGGACAGCTTGGCTGTTGTTCACATGCTGCTTTCCACCTTTTCTGGGATAAGGTCTCTCATTGGCCTTGAACTCTCCTAAGTAGCAAAGCCTGGCAGACCAGCAAGGTTCATGGATCTACCGTGTCTGATCTGTCCCACAGACCTGAGGTGATAAGTATGTGCCACAATGGCCCCAGAATTTTACTTGGGTCCTAGGGATTGAACTCATGCCTCCTGCTTATAAAAGCAACACTAACTAATTACCTTTCTAGCCAAATGAAACTTGTTCTAAATATCCTAATGATTTTTTTTTTTTTTTACTCTCATAGAAGATTTTCAAAAATGACCATATTTATTTTTGTAAAGGTGTCCAAATTGCCTCTTATACATGGCAATAATAGGAAATTTCTTATAAAATAATCCCATTTTTCATCTTTAAAGTTTTCAGTAGCATTGTGGAGTTAGCCCCCAGTTATTGGTATGATAAATGTCTCTGCAAGTCATGACCCAACATGTGACTCTGACATTCTTTCCGCCCCCTCTTCCACAAAATTTCCCTGAGCCATGTTGGGTTCATTTTTGGTCTGCTTCAGTGATGAGGTGTTGGGGGCCTCTGAGGCTCTGGCTCTCTGATTTGGTAGGAGTTGATTTTTCTCTGCGTTGGTCTCCAACCCCTCTTTGTGCTGGTATCCAGTTCACAGGAAAACATCACCCTTGCTTGTTTCGCCAGTTGTCCTTAGTTTCAGTTGGGCCACTTTTGAGGTATGTTGGGGCAGCTCTCTCCTTAGGATCTGCATCTATCTGATAAAGAGAAGCAGATTCTCCAAGGGAGAGTAAGTTAGCACTTACTTTTTTTTTTAATTTTTTTTGTTTTTTTTTTTTAAATTTAATTAATTAATTAATTTGAGAGTGACAGACACAGAGAGAAAGACAGAGGGAGAGAGAGAGAATGGGCCAGGGCTTCCAGCCTCTGCAAACGAACTCCAGATGCGTGGGCCCCCTTGTGCATCTGGCTAACGTGGGACCTGGGGAACCGAGCCTCGAACCGGGATCCTTAGGCTTCACAGGCAAGCCATCTCTCCAGCCCTTACTTTTTTGATAGATGTAGGCCCTCTTATACCCCCTGATTGATGGTAGCTTGATATTTGCATTTACATCAACAAGGAGGGTCCAATGGGAGGGGGTAGATCACAGATGAGCCTAAACAATGGTACCAAACTGTCTGTATTTACTGAAAAGAAAACTAATAAATTAAATTAAAAATAAATAAATTTAAAAAAAGTTTTCAGTAGCTCACATGAACTTAGAGAATTAAGATTTCAGGTGTCA
Source organism: Jaculus jaculus (assembly GCF_020740685.1). Taxonomy (NCBI): domain Eukaryota; kingdom Metazoa; phylum Chordata; class Mammalia; order Rodentia; family Dipodidae; genus Jaculus; species Jaculus jaculus. The sequence goes on from NC_059104.1 coordinate 28,834,644, forward strand.
CAATAGTGAAAAAAAGGAGTTAAGTGATTGGGAAAGATTTCTCAGGGGTTAGTTGCTTTCTGGTAAATCATGCCAGCCATGGTTCACATCCCAAACCACTCACATAAAACCAGTGCAAAAAGTGGTAAAAGAGTCTGGTGTTCATTTCCAATAGCAAGAGGGTCTCTTGTGTTCATACGCACATATGTGCAAATTTTAAAAATGTGAGTTAAGGCTTTTATTACTAACTAATAAATAAAACTTATTGTGTGTTTGTGTCTTTGTGTGTTACATTTTCCTTTCTGTATACCTTCATGGTTTTATACCTAGGCTAATTCTATAACTTAGCTATTGTAAATAATGCCATGGTAACCACAGCTGTGCAAGTATCTCTAGAATGCTGATTTGGATTACCTTAGGTTTGTACGTAAGACTGGTATAGCTGGAAAATATGGAATTTTATATTTAGCTTTCTGAAGAAGTTTCATACTCATGTCCCAAATGGCTTCAATCATTTTGTCTTCTGACCAACACTTTAGAATATTATCCTTGTCTTCTGCATGCCTCACACATTCATTATGATCTGTTTTCAACACAAATGCAATTCTGACTGGGAGAGGTAAAATATCAATCTACTTCCAGGTCCTGGACCAGAGTGACACCCTACCTTGAAAAAAAAAAAAACCAATATATAGATAGATAGATAGATATAGATATATATATCTTGAATCAAACTATTAGAGAACCAACAATTATATTAATCAAATTGAACATAAATGTCTCCTAGAGTATTCAGCTTTTGACAGTAGGCTTAACTTGATGGAAGCAAATGTTAGAACCCTCCAAAGAGATATGAATAAATTGAAGGTAAGTTAAGAAATGGAAGTCCTCAACAACCAGTTGATTAAGCTTAATGAAGACTTATTAAATGTAAGAATGGACTACAAGAAGAATCAAGAAAATCAGAATTCAAATCAAAACCATACCTCAAGAATTGGATGGACAATATACACCCTGAGACTACATAGTGAATTCCAGGTCAGCCTGGACTAGAATGAGACCCTACCTCAAGAAAACAAAAATAAATAAATCTACCCAATAATAACATAGAAATAAACACCAACATCATATTGAGAGACTTCAATACTCCACTATCATCAATAGACAGATCATGCAATCAGCTCAACAAGGAACTAATACAGCTCAGCAACATCATAGATTAACTACATCTAAAGGATATCTACAGTACTTTCTACCCCAACTCTACAGAATACACATTCTTAGAAGCCTATGAACCTTCTCTAAAATTGACCATATATTAGGCCATAAAGCATGCTTTATAAAGTCAGAAAAATTGAAGTAACTTCCTGTACCATGTAAGATCACAATGCTTTAAAGCTAGAAATTAACAAAAAGGGACAGCATCAAGAATGCCACCAATTCCTAGAAACTAAACAACACACTGTTAACAATGCATGGGTCATGGAAGAAATAAAAGAAGAAATTGTAAAATCCCATGATTTGAATGACAATGAAATCACAACCTACCAAAACTTATGGGACTCAATGAAGGGAGTCATAAAGGAATTCATAGCCCTAAATGCCTTCATTCAAAGACAGAGAAATCACAGATCAATAACCTGGCTGTCCAACTAAAGGCACTAGAAAAACTGGAAATACCTGACCCAATGAGCTCCAGATGGAAAGAAATTAGCAAGATTAGAGCAGAAGTTAATGAATTGAAAACTAGGAAAATAATTTTTTAAAAAATGAATGAAATGAAGAGCTGGTTCTTAGAGAAAAAAGACCCCTGATCAAAGTGATCAAGCACAAAAAATAGAAGTCTCAAATTAACAAAATCAGAAATGAAAACAGAGAGATCACTACAGACATCAATGAAATTGGAAGAATCATCAAGGCATACTTGCAAAACCTCTACTCCACAAAATTAAAAAATATGGAAGAAATGGATGTATTTCTAGTCACATTTCACCTACCCAAACTAAACTCAGAGCAGATTAATCTCCTAAACAAACATCACATCCATGGAGATTGAAAATTTAATAGAAAAACATCCCCCAAAAGAAAAGTCCAGGACTGGATGGCTTTGTAGCTGAATTGTATTAAACCTTCATAGAAGAACTGAACCAATCTTTCTCAAACTATTCTTCATAAGTGGAGAGCAGGGACACCTTTTATGAATCCAGCATCACTCTAATACCAAAACCAGACAGAGATGCAACAAGAAAATAAAATTATAGGCTTATATCCCTATTGAACTTATATGCAATGATCCTGAACAAAATGCTTGCAAACCGAATACAATAACAAATCAAGAACATTATCCATGTTGATTAAGTAGACTTCATGCCAGGGATGCAGGGATGGTTCAACATATGGAAATAGGTCCAGGTATTACAACACATAAATAAACTGAACCATAAGAACTAGAACATGATCCTCTAAATTGATGCAGAGAAGGCCTTTAACAAAATATACCATCACTTCATGATCAAAACACTGGAAAGAACAGGCATGGAGGGTTTATATCTCAACACAATAAAGGCTATATACAAAGATCCTAAAGCCCAAATAATTCTTAATGGGAAAAACTCAAGGAGTTGGTATTTAGATTGGGAACAAGACAGGGGTGCCCACACTCAGCACTGCTCTTCAACATAGTACTAGAAGTCTTAGCTCAAGCAATAAGACAGGAGAACTAAATAAAGGGGATTCAAATTGGAAAGGAAGAAGGTATGTTAGCCCTATTTGCAGATGACAGATTTTTTTCCCAGCTATAATACAGACAGAAGCCTAATATCTAGAATCTACAAAGAACTCAAAATGTAACAATACAAACTCCATAAGTTGGGACAGAGAACTAAGTAGGGAGTTCTGAGAGAAAGAATTACAAATGGCTAACACACTTAAGAAAATATTCAACATCCCTAGCCATCAAGAAAATGCAAATTAAAACAACTATGTGATTCTACCTTACCCCAATAAGAATAGCAAACATTAAAAACTCAAATGAAAACAAATGTTGGTGATGCTGTGGAGAAATAGGAACCTTTATCCCCTGTTGGCAGGAATATAAACTGGTACAACCACTGTGGAAATCAATTTGGAGACTCCTGAAAAGGATGAATATAGAGTTACCAGCAGACCCTGTTATTCCATTACTGGGCGTTTATCCAAAAAACTCCACATCTCAGTTCAGAGATATTTGCTCAACCATGTTTATAGCTGCTCAATTCATAATAGCTAAAAATGGGAATCAACCCAGGTGTCCATCATTGGATGAATGGATAACCAAGATGTGGTATATCTACATGATGGAATTCTACTCAGTGATAAGAAGAAATGACACATTGAAATTTGGAGAAAAATGGTCAAACATGGAACAGATCATTTTAAGTGAACTCACAGAATCATAGAAACACAATTGTTACATGATCTCACTCATTTGTGGTTCCTAACCTGCATCATCCCAAGTTGCTGACATAAATGAATAGCATCTTAAGGCTTGGGCAATAGGGAGGATAGGGCTTGGGGGAAGGGAAAAGGTGTGTGTGGTGGATAACACAAGATCTGAACCCAAAGTGAACTGGTACCATAGAATCCTATATCCTGGAAATCAGACTAAAAGGTGGAACCCTCATGCATACCTTAGAGGGAGTACCTGGATCAAAGAGACCTGGAGAGAGTGCAATGAAACCTAATCTCACATTTCTCTGGTTTCTATTTATTCTCTGGATTTTGTTTATTCCTTTTCCCTTGGCACTGGCCTGGTATTTCCTGTACAGGGGTGTGGTCTACATCCACAATGAGCTGTTGATAAGAGAGACCTCCCAAAACAAACAAATCAGACTTCTGTCAGAGCACCTGATTACCCACCAGAGGTTAATGGTAAGATCCTACTCCTAAAGACACTAATTGCTGTCAGCATGGACCAAGGAGAGACCTGATTGGCATCCAGAGGAGAGCCAGTCCTCAGATAATTATCTCATCTAGTGCTACTTGAGCTATCAGGGAAAGTGGCCAACATCTGTCCAAGCAACTCAAAGTCTAAGTAACTCAGAGCAAACAACCTGACATGATAGTTACACAAGTACAATAGTGGTACACAGCCATGGTGGGCAACCATCTGCTCTTGGATTGGCTAACAGATCCACTCAGTGGAAAAGAACCCATATCTGGACATGGAAAACAAGTCGGATTCATATCCAGATAATGGATCTTCTTTCCATTGTCAAGCTCCCACTAACCTTGCACTATAAAAGTGTCTAAACCCGGGCTGGAGAGATGGCTTAGCGGTTAAGCGCTTGCCTGTGAAGCCTAAGGACCCCGGTTCGAGGCTCGGTTCCCCAGGTCCCACGTTAGCCAGATGCACAAGGGGGCGCACGAGTCTGGAGTTCGTTTGCAGAGGCTGGAAGCCCTGGCGCGCCCATTCTCTCTCTATCCCTCTATCTGTCTTTCTCTCTGTGTCTGTCGCTCTCAAATAAATAAATAAAAAATGGCCAAAAAAAAAAATTTAAAAAAAAAATAAAAGTGTCTAAACCCATATAATACTGTCTAAATTAATAATGGTTATCCCATTTAACTGGCTCTGACTTCACTTTCTGTTGGAGAATCTGCTTCTCTGTTTCATATGGGAATTGGACTTGAGGTGATAAACTATCCAGAATATTGGGGCCCCAGGTGAAACCGCAGAGGAATTGGGAAAAGGAGCAAGAATGCTGCTCTCTCAGTTAAGCTGATATCAGCACAAGGGTTATGGAGAAAGATACTGAGGACACTCAACACATACCAGATGCTCCTAAGTGCCAATCACTGAAGTAGACTTAAAATGTTCCCAGTATGGCTCAAGGATTCTTGTGGAAGAGTGGGCAGAAAGATTGTTAGAGCCACAAGTTGGCACATTTTGCACAGAGACATTGCCTCTCCCCCATAACCGACTGCTGGCCCATAATGCATGAACCACAATACCTATGGGGTTGACCTGCATCCCCAGTGAAGAAGGCCTATTCAGAAAACGGGCAAGAAGGAAGGAAAGGATGGTACCAACATATGATGTTTGATACAAAATATGTTTGTATCTAATAATAAAATATTAAATATATATTTTAAAAAGTTGTAAAACTCCCTCCAAAAAGTTGTGTAAGTCAGCTGCTTAAGTACTAATAATAGGGTAAGGTACCACCACAATCCCACAGAATAGGGTTACAGTTTGATGAAATAATTTCATGTCCTGTGAAGAAAGCAAGACACGTTAAGTTGAGGACTGGTAGAATGCAGGCTACCTAGTCTCAGAAGGAATAGCTAGTTCTGAGGAAAGAAGAAAACTCTTGGACTCTCCTTAGTGTTACAGAGCCAGTACAGGCCTTAAAAGTGGCTCTTACTTTCCAGGCTTGTGTTTCTGTGCATTTAGTAAAGTATGTTTCCTTTAACTTGACCTTGTGCAAATTATATATTATTGATGTATCAAATTTGATGCATTTTATTTTACAAGTGATACCTTTTTGGAACTGTTATCTAGATATGTATTATATTTATTTATTTTTTTATATTTTATTTGTTTGAAACAGAGAATGAGGGGTAGAAAGAGAAAAAGAGGCAGATAGAGAGACGATGGGCATGCAAAGTCCTCCAGCCACTACAGAGGAACTCCAGAGGCAAGTGCTACCTTGTGCATGTGGATTATGTGGGTACTGGGGATCAATCCCAGGTCCTTAGCATTTGTAGGCAAGATAACCACTAAGCAATCTTGTCAGCCCCTAGATATGTAATTTTTAACTTAAAAGTCAAGAGTCAATAGAAAGATGGATCTGCAGTTAAAGGCCCAGGTTAAATTCCCAGGTCAGCCATGTAAACAGATTGCAAAAAGTGGAATAAGCATATGCTGTTCATTATATTTTTATTTCTTCATTCCTGGTCTGGGGCATAACTTCTATGATTGTTTTGTTTTGTTTTGTTTTGTTTTGTTTTGTTTTGTTTTGTTTTGGCTCTAGCCCAGACTGACCTGGAGTTCACTATGTTGTCTCATGCTGGCTTTGAACTCATAGCCATCCTCCTAACTGCCTCCTCAGTGATGGGATTAAAGGCATGTGCTAAAATGCCTGGCATTTCTGTGATTTTAATAAAGCCTCTGGTTATTTTGCCTCATATTGGAATTGTATAAACCTTTGGTTATTTCAGTTTAAAATTATCTATATAATTATGATTAATGCTTGTTTCTTATAGGGTGCATATATTTTGAATTAGCATATATTTTGAACTAGCCATACATACATATCTATATATATAGATATGTATATATATACTATATATTTATACATATAGAAATGTTCTTAAAGAAATTCCTTAAATCAAGTTAAAAATGTTTTTTGTTTCATAAATTCTTCATATTTCTAACTATATAATAAATTTCATCACCCTTGATATTCTCTGCTAAGTCTTTTGTAGCCTGTCTGTTTAGTGGCTTTGCATGCATTTCAGAGCAAGTCATTGACTGATCTACACATTAGTGGTTCTTTACTGGTTTCAGCAGGGGTGTGACTGTTTTTTTTTTTTTTTTTTCTTTCCTGAAAATTGGCTTTCCTTTCTATTGCTCTCTCTGTATTACTTCAGGGTTGTGTGCTGAAGGCAATCTCTCTACTCCACAAACAGACCCTCTACCTGAGAGATGGATCTTTATTTCATTTACCTTCCAAATCATTAAGAAGGGCTGAGAGATGGGCTCAGAAAACAAGCAGGGTGTTTACTTGCTTCCTTCTATACCTGTTTGTTTTTGTTTTTATGTCTGGGTGCTACTAAATGGAGCCCGTCACAGGTCTCCCTTTAGGTACAAGTAGATTTATCTCAACTGCACAGTTGATCATAAGAATAAATGCTGACTGTCCGAATAACTTCTCTTCCAGGACCAGGTTTCTAAATTGTCTTCATAGCACAGAAGTGAACCCTATACAATACATGGCAAGGTGTGTTGTCTGTTTTGCACTTAAACTAATCATCATTTCTTCATGAATGTGTCCAACAGAGCACAAGTTCATTTGTTTATACTCTGCAGAGATATTTGCAACAGCTCAGGTAAGATGACTTAGGTATGTGCTTCAGTTCCACTGACTTCATGAGACTTGAAGATTGTCTTTTGTGGAGGTGTTTTCTCTACTTCTCTTTCAGCTTTCCACATTCTGATGAAAAGAATAACTTCCAGAAAAAAAAATATATATTTGATGAAATTATCCTACAACTCTAATTGAAATATTTAATATACTCTTTCAAATGGTTTGAACATTTTACTTTTTTATTTTACTAAACTTTGGTTTTAGTTTTAGGGTTTTTTGTGGGGAGAGAGGTTATAAGAAAGATTTGTTTTTAGATATTTAAGAATGATGATTACATGAGTAATTTCTACCTATTTTCCCTAGTTGTCTTTGGGTACTTGTTATTGGTTCTTGAATAATTTATGATAGGAAAAATAAATAGACAAGCAAAGTATTTCGTTGTGGCACATTTCAATGATCTATATCATAGTGAACTAAAAATTATTCACTTTAACATTAAATGTGAAAGTTTTTTTCATTTTGTGCTTTAGACTATTGGAAAAAATATTACACAGATCCATATTTTACATGTAAGAATATTGTTTATGATATGTCAGAAATATATTCTTTCAAAAGAACATTGATTGTGATTCATGTTTCATTTCACTTGGTATTATGGGCATGTATGCACAATATATTAAATTATTTCACTTAGAGATTACCACAGAATACTTATTCGATAAGTATATGAATCTTTTTTATTACCAATATTGATAAGCTAGATAAATGAAAACTACATGACTCCAAAAGGAAGTCATAAAAATATTCATTAATAAGAATATTAATTAAGAAAGTATACATTTTGTACTGCTGTTTTGGTTTACTGAATATGACAGATGGAAAGCTAAACAAAGAAACCATTAATAACTTCAACATAACAAAAATATTGTTGTTATTGTTTTGTCACTGAATAAATGAATAATGAAAAATGAAGACATTTTGAATTCATTTTACATTAAAATGTTATAAATGAGAAATAAATATAGCTGTTTTATTTCATGCATAAAATTTAAGAACTGCATAATCTTTATTATTTTCAGTAATTAGTGACTCATTAAGTCTTAACTCTAAGGTAGCATAAGTAAATATTTAATCATGAGGAATAAAACTAGATAGTTCAAGTACTGTTTGTTCTCAAATTCATGGCAGTGAAACAAGAAGGGTTATTTAATATTTCTGGGAAATTAGTTAATCTGAACTTTAAAAAATTATTTACAATTTATTGGATATTGTATGGGGTGGGGTAGGAAGATTGCTCAATGGTTAAGAAACTTGCTAGCAAGCTTACCAACATGAGATCCATCCATAGCAACCAGGTAAAGTCAGAAGCAAATTGGCCATGTGGTTGTATTCCCAATGTGCCTATGGCTGTGCCTATGGTAATGGAGGAGTAGCCAGAAAAACCTGGAAGCTCACAAACAGGGCAGCAATGAGAGAATCTCTGTCTCTAAAGAGGGAGGAAAGGGAGAAGAAAAACCACAATGTTGTCCTTAAACCTCCACATGCATGCCATGTCACATGTGCACACACATCATGCAATACAATTATACATATACAGAAAATAATAATGTTAATAATAATAACTTTGTTTCAGAACATGATATTGTCACAGTGTTTGTAGGAGTAAGCAAAAGAACAAAAAAGACAAGAAAAGAAATATTTCAAAATAAGAAGAACCATGGTAAGCTACAAATAAAAGGATACATTGTGCAAGTATCTCAAACTGCTTGCAGTACAATTTAGTTGCTTAATTTAGAATGCAGTAACCTTGTATCCAGATTCATATATGCTTTACAAATGAATCAAATGACACCATTTAGTAATCTGCTAACTTTTGAATAAAATGTAGAGGTACTTTCTTGAGAAATAAGTGTTTCAACACTGTTCCTCTATTTCTTATGTGTGTTGCACATGCACACATGTGTGCGTGTGTGTGTGTGTGTGTGTGTGTGTGTGTGTGAGAGAGAGAGAGAGAGAGAGAGCACACACACACACTTCTGGTTTTACATGGCCATTTCCCATCTCTGCAGCTTCTGACATAATCTTAGTTTCTATAAGTTACAAGAAGAAAATTCTTTTTTTTTTCTGTTTTTATAATTCTCTTGGCAAGTTCACATTTTTCTAGTTTCATTCGATTTTCTTGATTCTGTTTTTTCTCCATTTGAACATGACTGAATATTTGGTTTATCTTTTTTTAAATAAATTTGGCATAGTTTCTAGTTGATGTATTCTCAGCTTCCTGTCATGTAACATCTGTTTTGGAAAATTAAGTTACTGTTATTACTATAAATGTTTCTTTTCTCCATTATCAACTTTCTTTTTTTCATATTTCAGTTGGGTATATTTTACACTATTGAAAAATTCCCCACAATTCTTAAATTTCATTATGAACTTCACACACACACATACGGAATTTAAGTTTGAGAAGTCTGTGTTGCTATTATGTAATTCTCTACTGCCATTGTTAGCCAGCTATCTCTATTATTTATAACAGAATGATAAGGGCATAGTGCTTTGGATTTCTAGCATGTACTTTTTGCCAGGCACCTCACCAGCAGGTGGGTAGTGCTAAAGGAAGGACCAGGCCCGACGGATCCTCCCAAGGGGTTGAGGAGAAGAAATGAGCGCCGGACGACTCAAAACCTCTCCTATTCACCGGAGAAAAACCACACTGAGTAGGGAATTTGTGGAAGCAGGGACTCACAGGCACTTGCTTTATTGTTACAAGCAGTTGCCTATATAATGTTGGGGATAAAGGTGGCATTTTAGGATGGGGGAAGTGGTAAGGGCCAATAGTAAACTATAACTATTGAAATGATAATTCCAACTCCTGAATGGAAGTTGAAGGCCAGAAGCCATTAGGCATCTTGCTGAGTCCTCGCTGGCCAGAGACAGGTCACCAAACTTTAGCTAGGCTCAGGAAGTTCCACTAGGCCTTACGCCCAGGCCTCAAGGCCCAACATCTCCCCCTTTTGTTTTTGTAAGAGCATTAGTCACCATGGCCCCTGTCTTAGGTTGTCCCCCTCTGGGGATCTTAACTGTCACTGGGTACCATGTGTTTAGCTCACTGAGAACCCACTCCATGGCCTGTCTTAGGTTGTTCCCCTCTGGGGATCTTACCCATCATTGGTCACATGGAGGGCAGAGGAGGTGGCAGTGGGTCATCTGAGGAACTTAATTCCTGAGTTGCCAGCCTATGATAATGTATCTCAACCTGATAGAGTTTTATTGCCTCTAGCCTCTGGCGAATGAATTGTGTAATTTTGTTAATTACACAAGGCCCAACAGTGAGGATAAGGAGGAAGGGAAGCAGGGACCTAAGATAAGGGAGGAGGTAGGGTAAGAAGCAGAAAGTCATAGGACATTCTGCCTCCACAAACATAAACCATTCCAAAGGTGGGCAGCATTGAGCACTGGGTTCAGTTGTGTTAAAAGTATATAAGGAAGGATGAATGTACCCCACATCTATACTGGAATTATTATGGGAAGGTGGGGCCCAAATGCCCAGAAGAAACATTGGGAAAAGCTGGACAGGAATTGGGAAGGTAGCTGAGCAATATTTTTAAGGTGGTATGGGCAACTGTACTGCAAACAGCCAGGGAGGCCCAAATATTTTAGGTGTCTCACTGGTACCCAAATGGGTCTTTTTCTTTTTACAAAGTTTTCCCATGGACAAAAATTCCATGAGCTTCACATAAGTTTTTATCAAAAAACTGCTTTTTGCTACAGAGTTTTTTTTGTAATTTAATCACTTCTCGGTACAAAAGATTATCCCAAGGTTGGGAAACAAACAAACCCTTTTATCTCAGCAATACAAGCATAAATCTTAAGGAATGGCCAGCTGTTTTTAGTAACACTGAATATGTATAATCTTGCTTACATGTAGGTGCTAAAGTCTTGTTGTCAATGGCCCAGAGCTATAGATACAAGGCCAGCCAAATGGCTCCAGACAATTCATCCCCCTCCTTTTTTTTAATGAATTGGGGTTTTCTGGGCCTCGGTGTAGAAAGACTGTGTCTGTCTTAAGTTGTCCTCTATGATATTTAGGCCTTACCTGTCATTGGTACATGAATTCTATCATTCATGCCCGGTCTTAGGTTGACCTAACTTGAGAGAATCTTACCCATCTTTGACTACCAGCCTCTGCAGGGGCTTTAAGATAATGTCTCAGGAAGCCAGGGTTGGGTCCATAGCTGTATTCAGTACTTTTGTACAGATATCCATAATGGATCTCAAAAGGCATTCAACGAGTATGGGCAGTAGACACAGAATGAGCAAACACTTGTAGCAGTAAAGCTTCCTATCCAAGAAGTGAAAGAATTCCATCCAGGCAAGACAGACTTAAAAGCAGATATTAAGTCATTAGCAGCTTTAGCTGCATCAAAAGTAAGATGATTATTTTGCAAAGACAAAAATCTATGAATGTAATTGAATCAGATCCAAGGAAATATTATCATTATGCCAAATATTTCTTAAATGTATTTTCTCAATGTTGTTGACTTCCATTATATTTTTTAGAAGTAACACAAATCCTTTGAAAAACTACATGACACTCCAAATGAGTTCTAACTTTTAACCCTGGTATACAAAGTGTCTAAACGGTGAAACTGTATCTAGGGTAAGGATCGAGCCCAAGTTCTTTAAGGGAGGCACAGTTTGAACTTTCTCAGGAGCTACTTTAAAGCTGTGAGTATGAAGGATAGCTAGACATTAAAAGTACAAGCCTAAAACAAAAGCCACAGCACATTTCAGGAACTCCTGCTAGGCACACTTCGCATATCTTTAGATTGAAATCTGAAACCCACCATCATACCTTAAGATCCACACAATGGCACTGACTGTAGATTGTAGACTACAAGCAAATAAACAATTGAATATATTGGGGGCCGTTTATTTAAATTACCACATTCCGCCCCTGGAGCCTAATAGCCTAATAACCATCACACATTATAAATTGTTGGAAAAAGTTAAAATATTTAGGGTAAATAATGTCTTTTTTAGTTGATCGTGTGGGGGTAAGGATTCCTCCTTTTGTTTTTGTAATTGAGAATTGACAGTTTGATTATTTCTTTTAACAACAGCCTGGCCCTTGGGGTTGTATGGGATGTCTGTGGAATGTGAAATTTTCCAGGTCTGGAGAAAATCTATAAAGGCCTTGTTTATGAAGTAGGGACCATTATCTGTTTTAATTTGATTAACTAGATCAAGAGTTGCAAAACACTGAAGTATATGACTAATGGTATGTTTGCATTTTTCCCCATCATGTGCCGATGCCCAGCAGGCATGGGAAAAGGTATTGACTGAAAGAAATATATCAGTGAGCCCAGTCACCAAAAGAGGGCAGACTTCTCCCCTGCTCCCACAAGGATCAATCCAAGGGAGCCATGTGGCAGTCTCCCAGTAGGGGAGGACCAGGCACAAACTGTCAGGAGGGGGCCCATCTATTTAAATTACCACATTTTGTCCCTGGCTCCCAATAGATTTATAATCATCACACATTATAGCTTAACATTTTAAATCACAGCCAGATGTGGTGACACATGCCTTTAATCCTAGCACTAGGAAGGCAGAGGTAGGAGGATTGCCTTGAGTTCAAGGCCACCCTGAGATGACAGAGTTAATTCCAGGTCAGCCTGGACCAGAGTGAGACCCTACCTCTAAAATCCAAAACAAACAAACAAACAAAAACCCACAAAAAATCTTAAATCTCTCAGTCCAATATCTCTAGCTAAGCACATCAGTCCATTACAAATTTATCTTTGATTAAACTCTAGGGCCTGGGCAGCAGGATGCAGCCAGCCCTTATGCCAGTAGCCCAGTTCCAACAAAGTACCCTGCAGTCTTTGCTTTCCCTTAGAAAGCTCATAAGCCAAGCCTTGAAGTTTAATGCTGTCTGCACTTAGCATTCTCAGATTCTCATCAGAATAGTCCATAAAGTTTGGTTTACCGCTCCAGAAGACAACTTCAGTTGCAAGCACCAAGTCCATGTCTATTCCTCTAAAACAAAGGTTCCAAAAGATCAACATCCACATTGTCAGGTCCATTTCAGTCCACCTATCAGCTTCAGGTTCGCTGAGATAAACTTCCAGACCAGGTACAGTTATAGAGGAAGGGATATTTATTGAAGCTTACAGATCCAGGGGAAGTTCTATAATGGCAGAAAAAGCTGGACTGCCTTCACAGGCCCAAGGAAAGAGAGAGAGAGAGAGAGAGAGAGAGAGAGAGAGAGAGAGAGAGAGAGAGAAAGGGAAGCCTGCAGAAATACAAAAGCCACAGATGCAGCTTGTTAGTCCCTGTTCAGAAATACAAAAGCCACCATTTAACCAAAAGTGAAAGGAATGAGAAAGGGAATGAAGAGATGTTGACAAATCAGTACAGGTTATAAAAGCAAAGTTTAGTGCATTAATATAAAGACTGCCTCACAACTTATAACAGTACGCTCACCTGCACATGTATACCAATTACCTCCTCAACGAATGCCTTTCACAGGGCACTAGTCGGCTGGGTTCCTGGATCCCCACGTTGGGCACCAGATGCTGGGCTCCTTCCGGGCTGGTAGGTAATGCTGAAGGAAGGACCAGACCCGCTGGTCCTCCCAAGGGGTTGAGGAGAAGGATTGAGCACTGGACGACTCAAAACCTCTCCTATTCACCTGAGAAAGACCACACTGAGTCAGGAGTCTTGTGGAAGCATGGGCTCACAGGAACTTGCTTTATTGTTACAAGCAGTTGCCTATATCATGTTGGGGATGAAGGTGGCATTTTAGGATGGGGGAAGTGGTAAGGGCCAATAGTAAACTATAACTATTGAAATGTGAAATGTGAAATGTGAAAAGTTGACCAAAAAAAGTTAACAGTTACTTAATGTGAGACACTTGTAAATATGTCATTTACTGTGTACACTTGTCTTAGGTGTTTTATGGCTCAAATATCTCTCAATTTCCTTTAAATTTCCCCCAAATCTCTCTTCAGTAGTATGAGCCCTGCACTTTCAGGTTATGCTGGAGCCCTATTGATAAGTCAGACTTGTGTGACGTGTAGAGGGGAAACTGTCTTGTAATTTTATGATGAAATCAAGTTCTTTTAGTCAAGCTGTGTACCTTGGATATGAACTTTACCAAAATCTCATCACTGACTACACACACACACACACACACACACACACACACACACACACACACTCACACACACACATGCACACACCTTAGATGAGAAAGGAAATCAGGGAGAACTATAGTTGCCTGCCTGGGTTCCCTTTTCTGAGGGTTTGTTGGGGAATTCTCTGGGAGCACGTCATATATGAACATCTCTCATTGTAGCAGAAATAGATTGTCTTCCCTCTGCTCTTTGCCATGAAAACCTTGTGGAGTGCTAGGAGGTAAGACCTATGTTTCATAAGCCCCCATCTGGACAGATGGAAGAAGCTTTCATCCTCACAGTAGATTGCACCACCTCCCAGTATGTGTGAGAGTTTCCATTCACATGTCTCTCCACATGTGCTCACTTCTGCTCCCAGAAGGCTGATTTGCCTCTGATTCTCAGCATGCAGTTGTTTCTCTGGATTATAGGGTGGTGGACTTTCCTGTGACCTCAATTTTCTGTGCTATAAACATTGGGTTTCAGTGTGCCCTCCATTATTCTTGTGCTGAGGGTAGGAGTGATGTCTTGCAACAGTGTTCATGTCAGAGTAGACAAGAAAACTTTTCCCAGAGTGACTTTTCCCATTTCTATTTCAGGCTGTAATACTTATCCACAAATATGTTTATGTCATCAGTTTTCCTAAATTATTTATAAACCTAGTTTTCCCAGAATTCAACTGAACAATATATATAGAATAGTGTTCCTTTTGAATACAAAGGCTCTAACTGTCATAGTAATGTTGTGATAACCAGCTAAAAATAATCACTGTACAGAGAAGCCACATAGAAAGTAAATCAAATTTATATAAGCCTATTAGGGTCAGGTATCTGTGGGGGGAGAATGTTGTTGCTTGTTTTTAACAAAAGAGAAGCAACGTGTTGTGTTGCAATCAAATTGAGAAAAATCATGAACACTAATGTTGAATTAAATATAAAGAAGGTAAAAAAATTAAAATCATGTTTTGTTTAAATGTTATAATAAAGAAATATAAAGTAAGGGCTGGAGACATGGCTCAGTGGGTAAGAGCTCTTTGAATGTAAGAATGAGGGTATGTTTTTATTCCCCAATACCCAAATAAAAATGCCAGGTGTGGCCCCACAGGCCTAAACACCAGTCATGAAAATAGCAAAATTGGAAGATGATTAGGTCTGCCCATTTAGCCAAGGGAAAGTAGGAATTCCAGGTTCAATGAGAGATTATGTTTCAAGGAAATCAGGTGGAAGAGTGAGAGAGGAGGACACATAACAACTGAGTACAGGATGAAGTTCTCCCTATCCACAAGTTCATACCATGCACTGACATACACATACAAACATACACACACACACACACACACACACACACACACACACAAACACACACTCACATGCACATCAAAACAACAAAAGAAATAGAAAATACATTCACCACTTACGCTATATTATTTTCTTCAAAAATTCATTTAAATAAAAGGATTTTTTTCAATTTTTTTGTTCACTTTTATTTATTTATTTATTTGAGAGTGACAGAGAGAGAAAGAGGCAGAGAGAGAGAAAGAAAGAGAGAGTGAGAATGGACGCTCCAGGGCTTCCAGCCACTGTAAATGAACTCCAGATATGTGCGCCCAATTGTGCATCTGGCTAATATGGGTCCTAGAGAATCGAGCCTTGAACCAGGGTCCTTAGGCTTCACAGGCAAGTACTTAACCACTAAGCCATCTCTCCAGCAACCCCCCCCCCCACCAAAAGGATTTTATTTTTATTTATTTGAGACAGAGAAGGGGAGAGAGAGAGTGTGAGAATGGGCATGCCAGGGCCTGTAGCTACTGCAAATGAGCTCTAGACACATGCATCACCATGTGCATCTGTCTTATATGGGACCTGGAGAATTGTAACAGGGTCCTTAGGCTTCACAGGCATGCACTTTAACTGCTAAGCCATCTGTCTAGCCCTCAGCAACATTCTTGACATAACTAAATAAGATAGTCTTAATAATTAAGAAAACAAACATGTAAGGTATTTCCAGCTTAAGTAACTTTACCTTATACAAGATGGTTTGACATCAATTTAAATTGCAAAATATGTTAAATGTAAGTAAGATTTTACTACTAAATTTAAAATGTGATTAATATTTTTGTCATGCTCACAGTATTAAATGATAATGAATATTAACCACAAGAAATTTGACCCTAAGTCATTTATTTATATTCAAAACTGTAACTTTACTAAGGAGTAATCACTGACAACTTAAAGCAATAAAATTTTCAAATGACTGAGAACAGATATTTGTATTTATTAATATATATGAATTAATGTGAGACAAGCTTAATTGCTAATGAGATTGAAGGAACAAAGTATAAAAATAGATAATGATGATAAATTAAATGAAATGAAGAATTCTTAAGATATGCAAAACTAACATTTGCCACTTAAATTTAGATAATTGCTAACAAAAAGCTATCAAATAAAATCGAAATTTTTGGATTACAAATACTACATCAATCTTTCCAATTAGTAAAGCAAATTATATGAATTGGCTGAATTTTGATCAAAGACAAATGCTTTGAACAGCAATAAAAATTATAATTCATAAGTCATATTTAACAAGTTAAAGATTATATGATAATATTTTAATAGATATGTTGAAGTTTAGAAATATTTTTACTTCAAAAAAGTGTAGATTTTGTTTAGCAAATATAACTGTAGGTAGCATTATTGATGTGACCTAACATACATTTTTTTCTTCAAATATTCATAAAATCTAAACACTCTGCCCTTTAATATTTTTCATGGGAGTGTTCCTTGTCACAGGCATATTACTGACAGACACAGCACCATAAGTAGCCTGTGACCTTGAAATTTTCCATGCAAACTTCAACAGTTTCTTTTCCTAGGCATAGATAATTCAACCATTAATATCACCATTAATATCACAGTTTTTAGATAGCTTGAGGTTAGGCCCTGGAGATTCTCCAACATATGCAGATTATTATAATTAATTACTTATCTGAGAAAGAAAAAGAGAAACAGAGAGTGAGAGTGAGAGAGAATGAATGAATAAATTAATGTTAAAGTATGTACCAGGGCCTCCAGCCACTGCAAAAACACTCTAGATGCATATCACTCTTACCACTGCTCTTCAGCATAGTATTAGAAGTACTATCCCAAGCAATAAGACCAGAGAAAAAGTAAAAAGGGATTAAAATTGGAAAGGAAGAAGTCAAGTTAGCCCTCTTTGCAGATGAGCGGATCCTATATATAAGTAAACCAAAAGTCTCCATCTCAAAACTTCTAAAGGTGATAAATTCCTTCAGCATAGTGGTAAGATACAAAATTAATGTTTTTCTATTTCCAGAGGACAAATATAAATCAGTGTGAGACTGTTCCATTTTCAATAGGAACAAAACAAATAAAGACCTTGGAGTAACACTAGTCAAGGACGTGAAAGGCCTATTTAATGAAAACTTAAAAAAAAAAAATCCTCAAGAAAGAAATTGAGGATTTGAGAAGATGGAAAGACCTCACTTACATGATCCTGGATAGGTAGAATTAATATTGTGAAAATATAATTCTACCACAAGTAATATGCAGATTTAACACAATACCAATAAAAATACCAGAATCATTTTTCATAGAGATTGAAAAAATAACTCCAAATTAACATGTAATGGCAGAAGGCCTCATATATCCAAACATATCCTCAGGAAAAAAAAAAAAAAAAAAAAAAAAACACCCTCAGGCAGTATCACCATACCTGATTGAAATGAAAATAAATGTCAAATGTTGGTGAGGATGTTGAGGATGTGGAGAAATAGGAACACTCATTCACTTTTCACTGTTGGTGGGAATGTAAGCTGGAACAACCAGTTTGGACATTCATATAGATACTACTGAAAATAATAAATATAGAGGTACCAACAGACCCAATTATTCCCTTACTGGGCATTTATCCTAAAAGCTCCACATCTCAGATCAGAGAGATTTGCTCAAACATGTTAATAGTTGCTCACTTCATAATAGCTAAAAACTGAAATCAACCCAGGTGTCAATCATTGGATGAGTAACAAAGATGTGGTACATCTACACATAAGAATTCTACTTAGCAGTAAGAAAAAAAAATGACACAATGACATTTGTAGAAAAATGGTTGAACTTGGAACAGATGATTCTAATTGAACTCACACAATCACAGAAAGACAATCATCACATGATCGCCATGATCTCACTCACCTGCGGTTCCTCACCTAGATCAGCCCAAGTTGCTGACATACCTGAATGGCATCTTGAGGTTGGACAATGGGGAGGGTAGGACTTGGCGGTTGGGGAAGGGTGTGGGGGGAACACGAAACAACCCAAATTGAAGTGGTACCATAGAATCCAAGATCCTGGAAATTACACTAAAAGGTGGAAACCTCACGCTAACCTTAGGGGGGGACATTTGAATCGAGGGTTCCTGGGGAAGGAGAGAGTGATAAAGCCTAACCTTAAATTTCCCCTGTTTATCGTCTTCTCTGGCTTTTTTCTTTTTTCTTTCTCTTTGGTGCTAGACTATAATTCCCTGTACTAGGATGTGGTTTACATCCACAGTGTGCTATTGATCAGAGACCTACTAGATCTCCCAAAACAAACAAGATAAATTTCTGTCAGAACACTTGATTGCACACTAGAGGCTAATGGTAAGACCCAACTGCTGAAGACACCATACCCTGTGGCTGTCAGTAGGGACCATGGAGAGATCTGGTTGGAATCTGGAAGAGAGCCAGTTCCCAATTAGCTTCAAATATATGAGAGATTACAACCATTGAGATTGGGCCAGCTGACCTGCATTGGAACAACAGAAAGAATTCAGTCTTTTGAAGGGGACTGAATGCTCAAGGAGTGTCCTGTTCTTGAAAGTCTGCTTTATTCCCCCTAGATTAACAAATTGGTACCCCACCTGGTATTATGGAGTAAAGGAAATGCAGGAAAGAGAGGGTCACTGAATTTGCAACATGGTCTTCTGTTTTGGAAACAAGAATGGGCAGTGTGAAGCAGGTTTGCTGGATGCCTACATGGAGACCCAACAGAACCTTAAGGATGGACTATAGGTTGTATTGGAGACCCAATGGAGATACTACGAGATGGATGCTAAGAAGAGCTGCCGGCCCCAGATGATGCTTTCCATGCCTGTGAGTAGCCTAGCTGGAGGGGTGGAATTGGAACTCCAGAGACTTGTTGCTGGTTAGAACATCAGATTTGGACACCTGTCATTGACTAGAGTTGTTGGGGCTTGGAGCTACAGAGCCTAATGTTTGCCCTGTTTAAATCTTTTATGGCTTGAATATTTCTTTTCTATGCCCAATGCCATGTTTTGCAGTATGAATGTTTATTCTGTGCTATCATGGATTTCTTTTTGGTATTATGGCTTAGTTAAAAGACCTTGGAGTATAGGGATGTATGAACATCATTAGGATTGGTAAAACTGTAGAGTCATTCTTTCTTTCTTTCTTTTTTTTGGGGGGGGGTTTGGAGGCAGTATTGTTGGAGGTGGGCTTATGGGTACTAGCCAGTTTCCCTTTGCCAGTGTTCATCACACTTTCCTGTTCCTCTTGTTTACCTGATGTTGGCCAGGAAGTGATATCCACTGTCTGCTCATGCCATCAATCCCCTCTTCCATCATGGAACCTCCCCTCGAACCTGTAAACCAAAATAAACCTTTATTTATTTATTTATTTTTCCCACAAGCTGCTTTTGGTCTGGTGATTTCTTCCATCAATGCATACCTGACTTCAATAGTCACCTTTTCTACAAACACGAAATGGAAAGTTCTTTACAACTTAATGCATTCTGGGAAATAATGGAAACGGAATAAGGACACACATTATTTGAACCCTCCTAAATCTTGTGTCCATATTTCTGTTTTAACTGCTTTCATGAAAGTAAATGACACTGAATTCAATAAGCAGAGTTTAGAATGTACCCTAAGGTGGACTGTAGGGTAGGCTCATTGATTACGAGTGCTTCTGCACAAGTATGTGAGTCTAAGGAGGCCTGAGACCACACAAGTTCACATCTTCACAACTTCCATAAAAGTCTGGTTCTGACTACAAATATCTATAACCCTAGTTCTGTGGGGAGTGGAAACCATAGCATCACCAGGGCTAGAAACTATAAGCTTTCAAGTAAGTAAGAGACTCTATAGGAAAAACAAGCAGATGAGTGACAGAGGGGACCACAACATGTTCTCAGGCGGCTGTAGTAGAGCTCTCAAGGCACAATATCAACACAAACCACACATACTCCACCACACATCACAAACACCAAACCACACATGGTATCTTCATGCAAAAAAAAAAAAATTAAATAAAATAAGGAGGTGTAGGAGGAGGAAGAGGAAAAGGTACAATAGGATGTTGACTATGATGAAAAGGGAGCCTTAGGACCGGATAGACAGCTTAGCAGTTATGGCTTTTGCAGGCAAAGCCAAAGGACGCGGGTTTGATTCTCCAGGACCCACATAAGCCAGATGCACAAGGTGACACATATGTATAGAGTTTGTTTGCAGCTGCTGGAGGCCCTTTCATGCCCAATATCTCCCTCTCTAGCTCTCTCTCTTTCTCACATAAATACATATATGCTTAAAAATTGAGAAGGAAAACAAATTGCCATTTATTTGTGTTCCCACAGCTAAATGCATAATTGAAGGGGATGGTCTACTTGCTTGGCTTTTCTTACTTGAAATGTCATAGGATTCCTCCATTCAGGGAGTGTTTCCTGCAGGGGCAGTGAGACTTGGTAATTACTCTCAACCTGACTGTCTTCTTTGAGGTTGCACACAAGAGTAAAATAGGATCACAGGAAGAAACAGAACATGCTTCAGTTTGAGAATTAACTGCAGCTACTGTACTCAGAGAAACTATCCAGAATAAAAATGTCACTTGTCTGATGTAACCACCAGGTATATTTCTTTTGAACTAGCTAAATTCATGTCATATGCAGACCTGTGCGTCTCCATTTTGTGGTACATTAACTTACAGTAAAATGATGTAACAAGGTGGGAAGGGTCTTACAACCAGTGCTTTTCAAGAAAATATGTATTTTTAAGTAGACCTGACCTGGCTTTGGCAGAATTTCAGACATGAATGAAAAAGTGAAAACTAAGTTATACAAGCTTTATCTCTTACTTCAATGCCTTATGCAAAATGAGTGCTTCATATGGCTTTCAATTTACCAAGTTCTCCCTGAATGCCTGGGCTGGAATCAGGGCTTGTCCAGCCTTGTTGAAATATAATGGTTTGTATTATTCTGTTGTGGAAAATCCAGCTCTGTCAAATTAGTGTAAGCTATTCAAACCCAAAGTGAATATGTTCTCTCACCAAAAAAATATGTTCACACCAAAAACAAATAAGTAAATTAAATGTGTACCTAGCTGAGACAATACTTCCTTCCTTGAAATTTACGGTATTTTTATTACCTCTTGGGGTATTGCCTATATACCAGCTGTACTGCTTGCCCCTTGGAAGTCTACTGTCAGGAAGATTAAAGACACTTTTCCCTGGAGGTACAAATTCTCAGGGAATGAAAGAAAACCTTTACTGCCAGTCAGAAGATCTTATTCACCAGTATGGATGCCTGGGTTAAAAATGGTTCTCTGGGACTTCCGGTTAAGATGGCGGCGTAGGTACCACGCCAAAACAGCCTGGGGGGGGGGGAAGACCAAAAAAAACTCAGCAAAATACACACTTTTACTAAAAAGTGAGGTGTATAGGAAGTTGAGGCGGCAGCGGAGAAGTGGAAGAGTTATAGAGCATCCAGAGCCTGCACAGCCGGGAACAGCGGCTCCGGGGCGGCTCAGCTACCCGCCGCAACCGCGGAGCGGCAGAAAAACCGCCGGTCTCTCGGCTCGAGCCGCAGGACAAGCCAGGTGCGGGATTTTCCCCTCACACCGCGCTCTCCGCAACTCGGGAAACGTGAGGGGAGAGCGGCAGCGAGCAACGGAGGGAGGAGCAGACCGCGAAGTAAAAGCACACGTGGAGAAACGATACAACCAGAACAGCGCGGCTCCCTCCCCTCCCCTGCCGCCTGAACCCAGCTCCAGCAGCGGCCCGGGACCCGGCCACGCCAACTTGGGCTGACGGCGGGACCCAAGCAGGAGCAGAATTTGGCAGCAACTTCAGCGGCTCCAGCACCGGTACCAGTGGCCCCAGCAGCAGCGGACCCAGGAGAGCAGCGGCTTCGGGGTGAGCAGCAGCGGTGGACACGACAACGGCAGCTTCAGCAGTGGTGGGGGCTCCGGCGGTGACACCTACAACAGCTGCAGAGGCGGCGGCAGCGACTCAGTTTGCCCCGTAGGAAAAGCAAGTGCCCAGCTCCAGAAATCAGAACAGCAGCCCGACGACCCAGGCAGCAACTTGACTGAGACCACAATCACCCAAGGTAACTGGGATTGCACCAGGGAAGGGTCTCACCTGGTCACAAGCTGACTTGGATACCTCAACAGACCAGAAATCTAAACCTCTTTGTTGATAGAGGATCTGGTCATTATAATAACTACTCTTGCATACATACTCGGGGCTGTTTTTGATGGAATGGGTACAGTGTTTAGCTAAATTTTAGAATCTACCAGTATATTATTCCACTCAGCCTGCTTGAATACTCCTATAGCAGGGAAACTCAACCCCTAAGAACATCTTTGTAGATACTCTGAGAGTCTTAAGAGCCACACCTAATACCTTAAGGTCCTACCCTGAAAATATTTTACACCAAATCAATTGATACAGCTAAGAATACACAGCTAGCTAGAAAATCCAAGCATTAACTTAATCCAAGATGCAAAAATATATACATTATAACACAAGAAACACTAAAAAGCAAGACGATATAAATCCACCTAAAAGTATTAATGCATCAGAAATGTCCTCCAGTGAGAAAGAGTTAGAGGAAATGCCTGAGAAAGAGTTCAAAAGAATAATTATAAATATGTTCAAAGAGGTCAAAGAACACATGAAAACAATCAAAGAAGAAATCAAAGAGGAAATCAAAGAGGAAATCAAAGGAATCAAAGAAGAGGCAGGACACCAATTTAATGAAATAAAGAAGGCAATACAAGACATAAATAGAGAAATAGAAATAATAAAGAAAAACCAGTCAGAATTACTAGCAATGAAGAACACAGTTAATGAAATAAAAAACTCTGTAGAAAATCTCACCAGTAGGATGGATGAGGGAGAGGACAGAATATCTAAGCTAGAAGATCAGGTGGCAGACCTAATGCAGTCCAACAAAGAGAAAGACAAACTTATAGAAAAGTATGAGTGGGAATTTCAAGATATTCGGGACACTATGAAAAGATCCAATATAAGAATTCAGGGCATAGTAGAAGGAGAAGAATTCCACTCCAGAGGCATAGTAGGCATCTTCAACAAAATCATAGAGGAAAATTTTCCCCAAATTGGGAAAGAGGTGCCAATACAGATACAGGAAGCCTTTAGAACCCCAGCCAGACAAAACCCAGAAAGAAACTCTCCTCGCCACATTATACTCAAACTTCCAAACACACAAACCAAAGAAAAAATATTGAAAGCAGTTAGAGAGAAAAATCAAGTTACCTACAAAAGCAAGCCCATCAGGATTACAGCAGATTATTCAACACAAACTTTTAAAGCCAGAAGGGCCTGGAGTGATATATTCCAAGTTCTGAAAGATAACAACTGTCAACCAAGGTTACTTTATCCTGCAAAGTTATCCATCCAAATAGATGGAGAAATAAAGACATTCCATGACAAAAGCAGGTTAAAGGTATATCTGAAGACAAAACCAGCTCTACAGAAAATACTTGATAGAATCCTCCATGCTGAACAAAAGGAAAAGCACACATATAAGGAACCTAGAAAAAACCAGCCATACTCAAATACCAGTTAACAGAAGAGAGCACAGGTAGAACCAGTAACACACACACACACACACAAAAATGGCAAACATAAATACATACCTTTCAATAATATCTCTTAATATCAACGGTCTCAATGCCCCAACGAAAAGACATAGATTTGCAGACTGGGTTAAAAAGCAGGATCCTACAATTTGTTGTCTTCAAGAAACTCACCTTTCTACAAAGGATAGACATTATCTTAGGGTGAAAGGTTGGAAGACGGTGTTTCAAGCAAATGCGCCTAGAAAACAAGCAGGGGTTGCTATCCTAATATCAGACAGGGTGGACTTTAGTCCGAAGTTAGTCAAAAAAGATAAGGAAGGTCACTTTATATTGATTAAGGGCACACTCCAACAGGAGGACATTACAATCCTAAACATATATGCACCTAACATGGGGGCTCCCAAATTCGTCAAACAAACACTATTAGAACTAAGGTCACAGATAACACCAAACACGGTGGTGGTGGGTGACTTTAACACCCCACTCTCATCAATAGACAGGTCATCCAGGGAAAGAATAAACAGAGAGGCATCTGGACTAAATGAGGTCATAGAAGATATGGACCTAACAGATATATACAGGACATTTCATCCAAAGGCTGCAGAATATACATTCTTTTCAGCAGCACATGGAACATTCTCTAAAATAGACCATATATTAGGACACAAAGCAAATCTTAACAAATTCAGGAAAATTGAAATAATTCCTTGCATTCTATCTGACCACAATGGAATTAAACTACAAATCAGTAGCAAGAAAGGCTATAGAGCATACACAAAATCATGGAAGCTAAACAATACACTACTAAATGATGAGTGGGTCAATGAAGAAATCAAAAAGGAAATCAAAAAATTTATAGAGTCAAATGATAATGAGAACACAACATGCCAAAATCTCTGGGACACAATGAAGGCAGTTCTAAGAGGTAAATTTATAGCCTTAAGTGCCTATATTAAGAAATTAGAAAGGTCGCAAGTAAACGACCTAATGCTTCACCTTAAAGCCTTGGAAAAAGAAGAACAAGGCAAACCAAAAAGTAGTAGACGGGAAGAAATAATAAAGATTAGGGCAGAAATTAATGAAATAGAAACAAAAAGAACAATCCAAAGAATTAATGAAACAAAGAGTTGGTTCTTTGAAAGGATAAACAAGATTGATAAACCCTTAGCAAATCTGACCAAAAGAAAGAGAGAAGAGACACAAATTAATAAAATCAGAGATGAACAAGGTAACATCACAACAGATTCCAGAGAAATTCAAAAAATTATAGGGACATACTATAAAAGCATATACTCCACAAAGTATGAAAATCTGAAAGAAATGGATGATTTCCTTGATCTATATGACCTACCTAAATTAAATCAAAATGAGATTAATCACTTAAATAGACCTATAACAAACATGGAGATCCGAGCAGTTATCAATAATCTCCCAACTAAAAAAAGCCCAGGCCCGGATGGATTCACTGCTGAATTTTACCAGACTTTTAAGGAAGAGCTAACACCATTGCTTCTTAAGCTTTTCCAGGAAATAGAAAAAGAAGGAATCCTACCAAACTCCTTCTATGAGGCCAGCATCACCCTGATACCAAAACCAGGCAAAGATAGAACAAAAAAAGAAAATTACAGACCAATCTCCCTCATGAACATAGATGCAAAAATTCTCAACAAAATATTGGCAAACAGAATACAAGAGTATATCAAAAAGATCATTCACCCTGACCAAGTAGGCTTTATCCCAGAGATGCAGGGATGGTTCAACATACGCAAATCTATAAATGTAATACATTACATAAATGGGTTGAAGGACAAAAATCACATGATCATCTCATTAGATGCAGAGAAAGCATTTGACAAAATCCAACATCCCTTCATGATAAAAGTCCTACAGAGACTGGGAATAGAAGGAACATATCTCAATATAATAAAGGCTATTTATGACAAGCCTACAGCCAACATATTACTAAATGGGGAAAAACTGGAAGCTTTTCCACTAAAATCAGGAACAAGACAAGGGTGTCCACTGTCTCCACTTCTATTTAATATAGTTTTGGAAGTCTTAGCCATAGCAATAAGGCAAGAGACACACATAAAAGGGATACAAATTGGAAAGGAAGAAATCAAGTTATCACTATTTGCAGATGACATGATTCTATACATAAAGGACCCTAAAGACTCTACTAGCAAGCTGTTAGAGCTAATCAAAACCTACAGCAATGTAGCAGGATACAAAATAAATACACAGAAATCAGTAGCCTTCATATATGCTAACAACAAACACACAGAGGATGAAATCAGAGAATCACTCCCATTCACAATTGCATCAAAAAAAATAAAATACCTTGGAATAAACCTAACTAAGGAAGTAAAGAATCTATACAATGAGAACTTTAAGACACTCAAGCGAGAAATTGCAGAAGACACTAGAAAGTGGAGAAACATCCCTTGTTCCTGGCTTGGAAGAATCAATATCGTGAAAATGGCAATCTTACCTAAAGCAATCTACACATTTAATGCAATCCCTATCAAAATTCCAAAGGCTTTCTTCATGGAAATAGAAAAAACAATCCAAAAATTCATTTGGAATCATAAAAAACCTCGAATATCTAAAATAATACTGAGCAACAAACAAGAGGCTGGTGGTATCACCATACCTGATTTTAACCTATACTACAGAGCCATAGTAACAAAAACAGCATGGTACTGGCACAAAAACAGACATGTAGATCAGTGGAACAGAATAGAGGACCCAGATGTAAGCCCAAGTAGCTATAGCCACCTGATATTCGATAAAAATGCCAAAAATACTCATTGGAGAAGAGACAGCCTCTTCAGCAAATGGTGTTTTGAAAACTGGATAAATATCTGCAGAAGGATGAAAATAGATTCTTCTCTCTCGCCATGCACAAGAATTAAGTCCAAATGGATTAAAGACCTTAACATCAGACCGGAAACTTTGAAACTGCTAGAGGAAAAAGTTGGGGAAACCCTCCAACATATTGGTCTTGGCAAAGACTTTCTAAATACAACCCCAATTGCTCAGGCAATAAAACCACAGATTAACCACTGGGACCTAATGAAATTACAAAGATTTTGCACCGCAAAGGACACAGTGAAAAAAGCAAAGAGGCAACCTACAGAATGGGAAAAAATCTTCGCCAGCTATATATCTGATAAAGGATTAATATCTAGGATATACAAAGAACTCAAAAAGATAACTAATAAGGAATAAAACAGGCCAATCAAAAAATGGGCTAAGGAGCTAAATAGAGAGTTCTCAAAGGAAGAAATACGAATGGCATATAAGCACCTAAAAAAATGTTCTACATCACTAGTCATCAGGGAAATGCAGATTAAAACTACATTGAGATTCCATCTCACTCCTGTCAGATTGGCCACCATCATGAAAACAAATGATCATAAATGTTGGCGGGGATGTGGAAAAAAAGGAACCCTTCTGCACTGCTGGTGGGAATGCAATCTGGTCCAGCCATTGTGGAAAACAGTGTGGAGGTTCCTAAAGCAGCTAGAGATTGATCTACCATATGACCCAGCTATAGCACTCCTAGGCATATATCCAAAGGATTCATCTCATTTCCTTAGAAGTACATGCTCAACCATGTTTATTGCTGCTCAATTTATAATAGCTGGGAAATGGAACCAGCCTAGATGTCCCTCAACAGATGAGTGGATAATGAAGATGTGGTACATTTATACAATGGAGTTCTACTCAGCGGTAAAGAAAAATGAAGTTATGAAATTTGCAGAAAAATGGATGGACCTGGAAAGTATTATACTAAGTCAGGTAACCCAGGCCCAGAAAGCCAAGCGCCACATGTTCTCCCTCATATGGGGATCCTAGCTACAGATGACTGGGCTTCTGTGTGAGAATGAAAATACTTAGTAGCAGAGGCCAGTAAGTTGAAAAGGAGACATAAAGGGTGGAGAAAGGAAGGGAGGAGGATACTTAATAGGTTGATATTGTATATATGTAATTACAATGATTGTAATGGGGAGGTAATATGATTGAGAATGGAATTTCAAACGGGAAAGTGTGGGGGTGGGGAGGGAGGGAATTACCATGGGATATATTTTATAATCATGGAAAATGTTAATAAAAATTAAAAAAAAAAAATGGTTCTCTGGTGGGACTAATTGGAATAAAAGCACCTGTCTCTCTGCTAAGAAAATTGCTGTTGTAAAACTCCAAAATATAAATATCCTTAACCCTAGATACCTTGTGTTTCAACAGGACAGAACTTTTTATGTAGAATCTTAACTCAAACTTGTCAATTCCCAAGTCACAATATATTTTATGTGGCTGTGGTCCCAACAAAATAAACTTCACATTTTCTTGGAATCACCACTGTTTGTACCAACAACTGGAGACTCTCTACAGCAGGAGGGACACCTCTGTTATATGAGGACGTCTACAGGGAAATGACTCATTCATTCTTTTTGCTCACTACTTGTGGGAGTTTATTGTTATGATAGCTTTTTGTCTTGTGCAAAAATGTAAAATCAGGATAGAGAAATGGCTTAGTAGTAAAGGCACTTGCTTGAGAAGCCTAAGGACCCAGGTTCACCTCCTCAGTACCCATGTAAGGCAGATGCACATGGGGGTACATGTGTCTGGAGCTGTTTGAAGTGGCTGCAGGCCCTGGGGCACCCATTCTTTCTCTCTCTCTCTATCACTTCCTATTTTTATCTAATAAATAAATAAAATATTAAAAACTAAATCATTAAGTACTTCCATCTGTGCCTTTGGGTAAAATAAAGAAGAAAGCTTGCTTAATTCTTAAGGTGCACTCAAATAATTCATAGGATTACTCAGTTAATCATGTGCTCCTAGTGACTGGTTAATAAAAGCACAGTAAGTTGCTGCTTGAAGTCCTCCAGAAAAGAATTGTTTTAAATTTCATATTAAAGGAGATGCAAGGATCTGGTTCTATATGTGTATGGATGCACATATATGTATATATAAATAGATATGTATATATGTATATATGCATATATACACACACATACAAATGTATATTTGTGTGTGTGTGTTGTCTGTTGAGATTATATGGTACTTTTTTTTTTTCCCCTCCTAACCATTTTGTCTCAATTGTTGACATGTCTTGTGCTTCAGGCAGGGAAAGTGATACATCTCTCTAGGAAGAGTTGTTTTATATCCTGCATGTGATAAAGTCAGATCCCATTGTGTGGAGCAGCCCACTGCACACGCCAGCATCAGTCAGCCTTGGGCTTTTCTCTGTGGAATTTAGACTTCTGGGATCAAAACTGCTATGGTGATGTGATTAATTTCTTTTTTGATGCAAGAATATGGCATCTCATGTCAGCGTCTATACAACTCTGAGTGATTCACATTTTAGCATTTAAAAATGGTAAAGTCAATTTCCTTGCACATAAATACTATGTAGTTCAGTATTTCTAGTATGTTGCAAGGTTTTCTTCCTCCTGGAAAAGTAACAGATGAAACAACCGTAGTAGTAGCAGCAGAATTGGCAACAGTAAAGTGCATAGAACAGATTTTATCTCAGAATTCACCTGTTATAGCACATACAAATATTATTTTTATACGGTGAAGCCTGATTTTTCCCATTAAATTGCTCTGTTTCTGTAGTTACGGTTAATCAGACAGAAAAGAAGGAATATGGGAAAAATCAGTCAGAAACATCTTGCAAGACTATTCTATTGGTCCCAATACTTACTGCTAAATAAGTAAACACTCCCATGTACTTAAGGGTTCAAGACCATGCTTGACATCTATCTGCATGTAACAAACTTGAAGATATATGCCTTTTAACAAATCCCTGTTCTATATTGCTCATTGCAATGACTTCAGGCAGACCATATATAACATTTTACATATGGATTTCTACAACTTATTGTTTCACAATGAACAGAAATATATTAGATAATTATTATTGCAAGTTAAGTGCATCGGGTAAAAATTTTCTTGAAAATTGGACAAGTGGTTAAGTTGAAATTAGTAATGATCATAAATCTTTGAGGCTGAATATAATATAATAATGTGTTAGGTCACTAAAATCAGTTCATATGCTCCCTTTACTCCCTATTTCAAACCACAGTGAACTATTTTTTTTAAATTGGCAACTTCCATGATGGTAAATAATATCCCATGGTAATTACCTCCCTTTCCCAATTTCCTCTTTAAAACTCCTCTCTCCATCATATGCCCCCCCCCCAATCAGTCTCTCTTTTATTTTGACATCATGATCTTTCCTCCTAGTATGATGGTCTTATGTATATAGTGCCACACACTGTGAGGTCATGGATACGCAGGCCATTCTGTGTCTGGAGGAGCACATTATAAGGAGTCCTACCCTTCCTTTGGCTCTTACATTCTTTCTGCCATCTTTTCCGTAATGGACCCCAAGAAATGGAAGCTGTGATAGAGATGTTTCAGTACTGAGCACTCCTCTGTCACTTCTTCTCAACACCATGGTGCCTTCTGAGTCATCCCAAGGTCACTGCCTTCTGAAAAGAGAAGGTTCTCTAACCAAAGGTGAGAGTAGCATTAATATATGGGTATAAGCATTAAGAGAAGTACTTACTGGGCAGTTTGGTCAGAATAGTATATACATTTAGCTAGACATCAGCAGACATTATACCCCTAGGGCTCATGACTACCCATGTTGTAGGTTTTCAGTATCAAGTATGTATTCCCTCCCATGGAGCAGGCCTCCATTCAAATTAGAAGGTGGTTGATTTTCCCTGTTACTATTGCACCCGTTGGTTCATTTGGCCTGGCTGGCCATATAAGACTTGCAGTGTCCACTGTTAAGCATCTTCACTGGTGATTTCTGTCAGCTGTTCTACTTGGAGGAGGTTTTCAACTCAGTTCCAGCAGAATTTCTCAGTGACCTTGCAGCCCCAGTATGTGGAGCCTTCAGCAATAGGGTCTTGCAATCTATTCCTATTGGGAAACCAAGGGCCTCAGCAATGGCCTGAAATTTTTGGGGGGCATCTGGGACCTTCCTGGCCAACAACTCACTGGAAGCTATCCCATCCCTGGCATTGAAAATTTTCTAGTAACAATCTTTGGCTACTGAGTGTTCAATTGTCCAAAAAAACAGGTTACCATATGACTTTTTTATATTCTTTTAGATTTTGAGTAAACCTCCCTCTACCTTTCCTTTACTCAATCTCTTCCCCTGATCTCACTTAGGCCCTTTCACTCCCAATAATCTGTTCTTCTACTTACATACGTACAATACCATCCTATTAAGTCCTCTCTCCCTCCGTTTCATGTTCTCTCCCATATGTGGATCCTAACTACAAATGATTGGACTTCTGTGTGAGTAGGAAGAAAACTCAGTAGCAGAGGCCAGTAAACTGTAAGGGGGATAGAAATGACATTTTATTTTCATAAATTAACAAGTCTGAATATAAAGTATTATAGTATGGAATTTTTTTATTAAATAGTTTTGTACTCAGCGAATACAGTCAATTTGGCACCATTGTTAGACTCATCCATGTCCTACCCCCTCCCCCTGGCCCTTCCTTGTTGAGGTATATGTGTCGTGCATTGTGGAGTTATCCCACAGTTGTGGGCAGGAGAAATGTCCCTGCGTATCATGGCCCAACATGGGGCTCTGACATTCTTTCTGCCCCCTCTTCCACAAAATTTCCCTGAGCCATGTTGGGTTCAGTTTTAGTCTGCTTTGGTGATGAGGTGTGGGGGCCTCTGGTTCTCTGGATATCTGATTTGGTAGGAGTTGATTTTTCTCTGTGCTGATCTCCTTCACCCTTGTGCTGGTACCTGGTTCACCAAGAAAACAGCACCCTTGCTTGTTTCACCAATTGTTCTTGGTTTCAGCTGGAGCCCTTTTGAGGTATGATGAGGTGATAGTACTGAATTTGTGTTTCCTTTCAAATTTATTAAACTTTTTATGATTTAGATTTTGTTTTATTTATTTTTTCACCTTTTATATTTGCCATATACTTCTTTAAGAGTAAATCTGTACCATTGTCAGAATCTATCAAATTACATCTAACTGAATATATTTGTTAATCAGCTTTACTTTGTATGTCAGCATTGCTTATCAAAGTGCAAAATAAAAGATAAAATGTGCAATGCAGCATTGAGCAAACTGGCAAAGAAATTAAGAAAACAATCATATTGAAATATATTTTCAAAGAATATAAGAGCTAAATTTGACAAACAAACAAAATGTATTCTGTGAAAACTGTGAAATATGATGCATTTAAGTGCAAAGCTTAACATATCACAATACTTCATAGTATTATAGCAGTATTTCCAAAACTAATCTGCAGTTTCTGAGTTCTACAAAGGTGAAATCTTCTATATTTAATGTCAGGTCATTTTATTCTACACTGGGGAGCCACACGAGAGGAAGGGAGTAAGTAAAAAAGATGAGAGAGATAGATAGATATTGGTTAATCAGTTGTATGAATGTCAAAGAAATCTTTAGCACACTATTGAGGGATATAATTTTACCTTATTGTATAGCTTTTAAATTAAGTTTTCTAAAACTGAATAAAAATACATTAAATGTCCAAAATTTTCACCATATACAAATAACTGCCTAATATAGAACTTTAAAGAATTAGTGCTGCTAATATATATGATTTTATGATGTGAAATAGTCTGAGTTTTTAATTATTTTAATTTATTTATCTGAAAACAGAGAAAGAGAGAGAGAAAGAGAGAAAGGAGGATGGTCATGCTAGATCCTCCTGCCACTGCAAAGGAACTCCAGATGGATGCACTATTTTGTGTATCTTAGTTTATGTGGGGGTTAGAGAATCTAGCCTGTGATAACAGGCTTTGCAAGCAAGTGCCTTTACTTGCTGAGGAATCTCTCCAGCTCCAGTCTGGGTTATTTTCATTACATATTATTTAAGACAATATTGAACAACCTTTTCTCCACACAACCAGTCCTCTTTTCGAGAACGGAAACCATAAGCTTTTGTTTTTTTCTATCCGTGAAGCTTAGGAAGAAAGGATCACATACATTGGACCAGGAATCTCTGAATCCTGTTTTATTGCCAACATATGTTTATAAAGATTAAAAGATCAGCATTTGTATTTTCTTTTGTCATCTCTCCAGTCTATTTTCAAGGCACTAGATGAATTGTAGAGAATATCTTGGACAAAAAAATTCATTAGAGTACATACTCAATTGGCAGGATTACTTACTCCTTGTTAAAGTTAACTCTGTGTTCTTCTCATGCAAACAGCATGAAAAGGTGTGATAAAATATCAGTACAGTCCAAATAAAAAAAAAATAGCAAAGAAAGCTAGGTATGCCTATACCCACCCCCACAGCTCCTACTGTTTTGTAGACTTATTCATCCATATATTTATGGATTAAATCTATTCCTATGCTTCAAAGCAACTGAGAATTCCTCCTACATGTCAAGGAATTTTTTTTCCATTAAAGAAAATATAAGATATTGATATTGAGCTGGGATTAATTTATAGGATTGACCGCTAAGGAACAATTAACCACCAAGTTTCAAAGATACAGTTCCTGTCTTTGTGTTAATTTGAGAAGTCTGATGGCAGTCTGACCTCTAAGAATTAAATGAGCATGGATTCTCTGTGATTTCCTGAAAGTTTCTAAGAGAAGCAGAGCAGGACACTGAAAATTCTGTCTAAAAAGGTCCCTGATTCAAGGAGAGAAATCAATTGATAACTTATATATAATTTGAATCTTGCTGCTATATATGCAAACAAACTTAAGAAAGCTGTATAATACCAGAGCTTAATAATGTGGGATAAAAGTAATGTTAAGGGCTGGAGAGATGGTTTAGCGGGTAAGCACCTGCCTGTGAAGCCTAAGGACCCCGGTTCGAGGCTCGGTTCCCCAGGTCCCATGTTAGCCAGATGCACAAGGGGGCACACGCATCTGGAGTTCGTTTGCAGTGGCTGGAAGCCCTGGGTGCGCCCATTCTCTCTCTCTCTCCCTCTGTCTCTCTGTGTCTGTCGTTCTCAAATAAAAAATAAATAAAAAGTGAAAAAAAAAAGTAATGTTAAATTACAGTTAGGACAATATTTTATATGTAAAAGTCACAAAAACAAATATCCTAACATCATTTACTGGCTTTTCCTCAACTCTGATTAGTAAGAAGCCACTATGCAAACAAATGTTACGTTTATCATTGGAATGCAGGATCACAGTTCCTTATTCTTTTTATCGTACTGAGGTTATGACGACATATTAGGCCGGAATCTCAAGGGAGGAACATGGGCGAGTGCACACATGAAAATATAAGTAACAATTGGAATATGAGTGATTATTGTTAGCTGTTCTATATTTCTTTATTTACCATAAATTTTGCACATTTTTTTGAGACAGTCTGTCCATGTGGCTCATGCTGGCCACAAAATTAGGCCAACCTTTCTTCCTCAGCCCACTGAGTGTTGGAAATACACGTGTGTTCTGTTACATTTTCTTTTTCCAGCATAAAAATATGCTTAAGAACCTTAATTTTTTAAGGTCAGAGGTTCTTAAAAATCTCTTAACAAAATAAAAGTGGTTGAATCCAAATGAGGTAGTATGCGTGTATGTATATTTTTCTGTTGTAATAGTGTTGTCCTATGAGGATCCTGTTATGCCTGAAGTACAGACAGACATAGGTCTTTCCATAGTGTTGGAGTTCACTGACTCACAATGACTTCACAAGCCACATCGTTTCCTTAGCTTTCTTTGATAGACTTTCCTGATTGCAATTGATAGTGTGGCCATCAGCAATCACAGGCTCTTGTAATAGCTGCATCTTACACAGCATATTTCATATTTTATTTATTTATTTATTTATTTATTTAGGAGAGAAAGGGGAACAGAAAGAGAGAGAGAGAATGGGTGAACCCTGGCTTCCAGCCACTGCAAAGGAACTCCAGACACATGTGCCACCTTGTGCATCTGGCTGATTTGTGTATGAGGCAATCAAATCTAGCTCTTTATGCTACATAGGAAAGTGTCTTGACCACCAAGCCATCTCCCCAGCCCTTATACAGAATATTTCACAAGATTATATATCTGTGTCAGGGTGAAGTGAACAGAAATGTTCCATTTAGAGAACCTATTTTCAGACCCTAGCCTTGGACAGAACTTTCCTGGGACCATCTTCTTGGATGAGCCTATGACAAATGATAGGTCTACACATATGTCACATTGTGTTTTGGGGATGTTTCTTCTCTGACAGCCAAAGATGAGGAGGATAAAGTGGTGTGATTGATAAGCTCCTATGTCTGGTGTTTTAGATGTGTTGTAGCATATTCACAGGTATTATTTATGGGTGCAAATAAATTATTTATCAGTCTATGCCTCCTGGAATGCTGGCAGATGGTGGATGTTTACTTGTGTGAAGAAGGTACAGTCATTCTTCACTGGCACTTAAACTAAAAATGGGGAAAAGATCAGAACTCTTGCTTCACAAAATGGAGTAATTAAAAGCTAGGAAAAGCCTGAAATTTTTTATTATATGCAATGGACAATAACACATTATTGTCCATATGTCCATAACTGTTATCCTCACATCCCATTGAAGAATGAATACACGGTAATTATCAGCACATAACCATATTATTAAAAAAAACTAACTTTACAAATTAGTGTTTCAAGGTAAAGGAAAAGAGAAGAGAGAGAGAGAGAAAGGAATAGAGAAAAAAATTGCAGGAGAGAGAGCGAGGAAAAAAAAAAAAAAAACACCATGGAAGGTATTCATAGAAATCACACTCAATAATGTAAATACTTGTAGACATAGTTGTGATAAACGTTATTTTCTAGACTGGTGCATGCAAAATTTTGTCTCGTGGAACTTGTTGAACAGAAATATGCAGCTATGGGACCAGTAAAATCCAGGTTAAATACTCTTTCTTCTGAGGGGAACTAACATGATTTCAAGTGACTATTCATTTGTTCATTTATGTAGTCTTATCAAAATTTCTAAAATTAAATTATCTTCCTTCTACTTCAATGTATGGTTATTAATTGCTTGAAATTTATTACTTTGTATCCCCAGGATTAAGATAAATACTTCATTTTTCTCAGAAGCTGCCCCAGGGAACTTATACATAGATCAGAAAAAGATAGTCACTTAATTAAATTTACCCCAGTGATACACTGATCACAAATAAAAAGCCATCAATCTTCTGTTTTCGATCTACATAGGTGTATCTGCCTTTCTGTAATCAACATTACTTAGCATGTTTGCAAAATAAGCTATAGTGAAACATCACTAATATCAAACAATTCTGTGGTCAGTGCGCTTGGAAAATTAAGCAAATGTATATGATTATGTGGTTCATTGCTACAACAAAGAAAATCTGCAAAACTCGAAGACAATTTACTATCCTAACTTTCTTAATAAAACATAAAGTTCAAAGTTCTGTGAAAATATATGCCTATCCTCATTCTCCAATTGTCCTTATTTTCAGCAAGAGGATTACTAATGGACCATAATTTAAATGCTCTCTTCAGTGAGTTCAGTGTGGGTCACTTCATAATCTGATCATTGTGTGTGCTATCATACCATGGAGATAAATTCCTTACTCCATTTTGAAATCATCACCGTGGTATATCTCTTCTACAATTCAGGATACAAAAGTTGAAAAATATAAAATACCGAATATTGGGGCTAGCAATATGTCTCAGAGTTTAAAGGAGCTTGCTTTTAAATGTGCAAGCCCAGGTTCAATTCCCCCCAAAATACATAAAACCTGATGCAAAGTGACACATGCATCTGTGAGCCCAATGTTACTAAGACTTTTGAAGGCTGAGCCAAGAGAATCTGAAGCTACAGGGCAGCTAGCTCTTTTGCAGCTCCGAGGCATATACCTATTGGGCCTTGAGAGGCCCAGACTGAGGCCTAGTGGAACTTCCTGAGCCTAGCTAAAGTTTGGCAAACTGCCTCCGCCAGCTAGGATTCAGCAGGGGGCCAAATGGCCTTTGGCCTACTTCCACATAGGAGATTAGAGTTCCCACCCCTGAGCTCTTAGAACTCAGCAGAGGGCCAAATGGCCTCTGACCTACCACTTCTGCAGAGGAAGTTAGAGTCTCCCCAGCCCCCTGTGCACCTTAGAACCAATCATCTCAGAGGTCCCGGTATGCTATTGGCCCTTACATCTCACCCCACCCTAAAGTGTGAGTCTTAGTTCTCAACATTATATAAACACCCGCCTGTAACAATAAGTGAGTTGGTGCTTCCAAAAGACTCCTGACTAAGTGTGATTTTTCTCTGGGGGCCAGGAGAGTTTTCTGGGTGGTCCTATGCTCATCATCCCCTCAACCCATAGGGAGGAACCAGCAGGCCTGGTTCTTCCCTCAGCACTACCTGGTCCCACCAGCAATGTTACTCAGACTTCTGAAGGCTGAGTCAAGAGAATCTGAAGCTACAGGGCAGCTCTTTTGCAGCTCCAAGGCATATGCCCAGTGGCAAGAGACCCTGACTCAAAGAAGAGGGAGAACAGACAAATTTGTGCTCTTGATGCATGATTTTGCAGAACTTTCACATGCATGGTGCACACATACACATACATCCATACATATGCATCCACCCCCAAAAAATAAAAGTTTTAAAATAGAGTATTATATTGGCAATGATTTTTATTAGAAATTACTTCACAGAACTCCATCCGTACCTAATACACAAATTTGTTGAATATGTACACATATGTAACTGTGTTCCTGAATATATTTGTTCCCATATATGATCTCCAGATAAACTGCCCTAAGAAGAAAGCATTGCAGTAGAAAGGAATGTTAAGAGCTAGAGAGATAGCTTAGTGTTTAAGGAGTTTGTCTGTAAAGCCTAAGGACCCAGGTTAAGTTCCGCAGTGCACATGTAAGCCAGAGTGCATGTCTCTCTCTTTCTCTCTGTTTTCTTTCCCCGTCTCTCTTAAATAATTAAAATATTTTAAAAAGAAAAAAAAAACTATGTTAATTTTAGAAAGATAAATTAGAGGAAAAGAAAAACATCTTTAATTTAAACTTTTAAAATGCCAATTTATGTTGATTGATATCTAGCGGTCAAAAATGAGATCTAAAATACTTTCAGAGGAACCCTGTCACACTGAAGGAGAAATATGAATAAGATAGCTTGTCTTTTCTTTCAGTTTTACTTTTTACAGACAGTCATTTAGGGGTAGAAGTTCAAAGAGAGAAACAGAAGATGTCACCCTGCTTTGGCTAGAACGCATGTCTTTTGCCCTCAATGGTTGCAGTGCCTGCTGCTGTCCCCACAATCTGGCACACAACCTAGGTGGGCGGCCTTTGAGGTCAGGTCTTTTAATCTACAAACAAATCAGGTCTTCCCTTTACATAGCTGATTCTGTAATTCAGTTCAGTTTTGGTTCACAAGTTTTGGAAACCCTTCTGAACCCCATAAATCTTGAGTCAATGTGATTAGCTGTCATGCTAATCCCTCCATGTGACAACACATGTGATTGTTTGCAAGGATGATATTTTATCTTCAATTAGGCACTTCATCAATGATCTGGCCTGCTACTTCTGCAGAGGAGATTAGAGTTCCCACCCGTGAGCTCTTAGAACTCTCTCTCTCTCTCTCTCTCTCTCTCTCTCTCTCTCTCTCTCACACACACACACACATCTTTTTTAGTTCATTTTTATATTACAGTCTTAAAATATCCTTAAGTGTGGGTTCTGCTTATGAAGAATTTCTACTTTTTAAAATAATACAATGATTAGAGCCATTGAAAATATCATTTCCACTAAATCTAGAAAGTATTCTTTCATAAATTACTACAGAAAAAAGGGAGTGACAGATGATATCTGTTAGACAACTTCATCTTAAAAATCAATCCTACAAGGCTGGAGACATGGCTTAGCACTTAAGGCATTTGCCTGCAAAGCCAAGTGACCCATGTTCAATTCTCCAGAACCCACTTAAAGCCAGATGCACAAGGTGGTGCATGTGTTTGATGTTAGTTTGCAGTGGCTAGGCCCTGGTATGCCCATTCTCTCCCTCTCTCTTTCTCTCTCTCTTTCTATCTCTCTCTCTCTCTCTCTCTCTCTCTCTCTCTCTCTCTCTCTCTCTCTCAAATAAGTAAATGAATACAATATTTTAAAAATAAAGTAAATCCTATATTATTTAAATTGAAGGACACCATTTTATTGGTTACCTAGTAATGTATTTTGTTTATTCACCAATAGTTTCACTGTGATCAAAACATTCAGAACTATTATTAACATAGTTATCTAAGCTTTTAGCATCCTCTTTAATAATTCTATATGCAGAAGTACCAAGACAAAGATACGCTTGCTTGGTATGACAACACTTGAGATATTGTTGATAGAGAAAATTTGTGCAGATAATTCAGAAGCAGTAAGGGGACTTTTGGAAAAATAAATGCTAAATGCACAATTTTTAAAACCAAAAAAAATATGGAAAAACAAAACAAAAATAGTCAATACTTATTTCTACCATAAAATATTTTCTGAGAGTCATTGTTCTCCTCATAGGAACCCACTGGTGCATGTGTGACCCCACATTGATTATAGATACCCTCACTGAGGAGGAAGTTCAGTGGAATGAGGGTAGGGGAGAAGAAGCAAGAAGAGAATAACCTTATGGAATTAAGACCAAATTGCAGTATGTTCATCTATTAAAGTTTCTGGGTTGGAGAGGTGACTTAGTGATTAAGATGCTTGTCTGCAAAGCCAAAGGACTTTGGTTCAATTCTCCAGGACCAACATAAAAAGTAGATGTGCACAAGGTGGCACATGCATCTGGAGTTCCTCTGCAGTGCATAGAGGCCCTGGCACACCAATTCTCTCTCTCATAATTAACATATGAATAAAATAAAATTCACAATAAAATTATTATTATTATTGATTTCTTTTCTGTTTTTTTTTTTTTTTTTTTTTTTTTTTTTTTTTTTTTAAGCAGGGTCTCACTCTAGCCCAGGCTGACCTGGAATTCACTACATATCTCAGGGGGCCTCGAACTTGCGGCAATCCTCCTACCTCAGCCTCCTGAGTGCTGGAATTAAAGGTGTGTGCCACTACACCCAGCTTTATTTTTGCATTTTTATTTGTACCTATCAGATTTCCGGCTTGCAAGCAATACATTTTTAATTGCTTTAATGAGTATTATTTATTTAATGCAATGTAGGAGA
The DNA here is from genome assembly GCF_020740685.1 of Jaculus jaculus. Classification (NCBI taxonomy): domain Eukaryota; kingdom Metazoa; phylum Chordata; class Mammalia; order Rodentia; family Dipodidae; genus Jaculus; species Jaculus jaculus. Next base: position 28,874,896 of record NC_059104.1, read on the forward strand.
ATGGTTCTTGGGGAAATATTAAAGAGCAAGGAAATGACATAAGATGAGGAAGCTAGAAGCAGTAGAATACCAGCCAGTCTAACAGCACCCTAACCGTGCGTTGTGTTGTCATTAGTTATGCATGCATATGGAACCCTGAACTCACATTTTCTTTCACCTCCCTCACTGAAGAAGAATTACCTGGTGCTATCTGTTACTTTTCTAACATCTGCATGGAATAGTCCTGAAAGTGCTCAGATGTTCTCAGCCACAGTGAGAGAAAGTGTGATGCATCCACTTGAGATACCACAAATCAATGATAGCTGCTAACAATCAAATGAAAAGTATATATTAAGAAATATCAACCAATATATTACTTTTGGTATATTTTTTAGTATGCTTACATGCTAAAAAGCATGTATTTAAGTTTTTGAAAATTCCCTGGGTATTAAACCTTAAAAAAAAAAAAAAAAACCTTCTCATAAACTTTGGAGGAGTTGTGTTAAATACTTTATCCCATCAAAAGATACACAAGATATTCTAAATACCACTTCCTAAGGATATAGTTAATATTTACAATAGTGATTACATGATCTGTCTTCACTTTGAGCTCACCTCTAGACTTGCAAATAAGTCACTTTGTGGTTGGCTATTCATCTCAATTCATTTAAAGAACCAAAAATAAAGGTGTACTGTGATAAAATTAAGTACTTAATTAATTAACTGACTCTGAGGAATGTTATGGTAGCTTATCTTAATTTAATAGCATTATTTCCTACCCAAATTTCCAAAGGCTGTCACATCATTCAGTTAATTATTTGACTTTACAATGATTCTAAAATTTCTTTAGTCAACCCTGTAAAGAAAATGCTTTTTGAATAATATTCTTCACAAATTTTAATTCACTAATGTGAGAAACATATAATTCTGAAAAACTTGAATAGGTGAAACAAAACAATTTAATTGGTAGAAATGTTCATTCAATTTACCTTGTATATAATATCGCCCTAACGGGTCAAACAAAAACTTTCATTAAAAAAGCAATAATGTTTAGACATAGGTTTTAAACAAGGTCTTTATGAAAGCATGATCTTGCCCTTCATATTGTTATTTATTTTCCTCATGACCTGGATCAGCGCTCTTAACCTTGCAGTACTTTAAATTGCTATAATCTGTTTTCCTAACAAATTTCTTTGGTATAATCTGTAATATTGGTTATTGTTTCTGGAGAGAGAAATGCAGTTATAATACTACAAAGAGCAGTGAAAGAAATTCAGAAGCCTGAGATACATATGTGTGTACAGTTTTGTGACAGAAATACATTGAGAAGTTGAAATAACTGGAATATAGGAATATAGTAGTCCTTATACCAAGAGATGAGTTACAAAATGACACAATTATCTCCATATAAATCTGTACCTCTCTATATATTCTTAATACTTCACAAGCCAAAAAATATAGAATGAGATGACTACCCATCAGCATGCAGAACCAATTATTTCTGTGAAAACACAGTTTTTCTAAGTATTTTATAAATGCCAATTATTGGATTAAAAAATATTACTCCCAAAATAGATTGAAGGGCATGATTATGTTTTTACAGTGTATACAAAGGGTTAAAATTCCCTTTTATTAATCATCATTTTCACTATAGCTACATACTTTTTTTAAAATATTTTTTGTTAATTTTTTATTTATTTATTTGAGAGCGACAGACACAGGGAGAAAGACAGATAGAGGGAGAGAGAGAGAATGGGCGCGCCAGGGCTTCCAGCCTCTGCAAACGAACTCCAGACGCGTGCGCCCCCTTGTGCATCTGGCTAACGTGGGACCTGGGGAACCGAGCCTTGAACCGGGGTTCTTAGCTTCACAGGCAAGCGCTTAACCGCTAAGCCATCTCTCCAGCCCTAGCTACATACTTTATTGCATGAATAAATATTGTAGAGATGACAATAATCAATCTTAGGATTTAGCAATCAGTAGAGAATTAATATTGTACTATACAGCAGATAATAGGGAGACCATTCTATACTTCATGTTATAGTTCTTATAGAATATATTCAAGTACATTAGAAACCATGCCAAGAAAGATACATGTTAAGTTAAAAAAAAAAGTGAAAAAAAAAGTTAAAAAAAAAGGAGAAGGCAGGGTGTCTGACTGCCTACTAACTTTCAGAGGTAGGCTCAGCTCTCCTTAGGGGTGACAAAGCAGGTAAGAATTTACCTTGAAAATCAATCTTTCTGACTCAAAGAAACAAACAGTCTCTTAACTAGATTAATAGAAGATTTACTTAAATTGTACTTGATAGGAATAAATGGAATTTAAATTGTTTTAATGCACTTTGGGTTAGCAGATCTTGCCCAGGAATTTTTGTCCATTCATTATTAAACATTATTCCTGCCTCATTCTTTCTCTTTTCTGTCTTGAGATTTCAATTACCTAAGTGGCAAACTTCCATATGTCAAAAAAGTCCCTGATTCTCTGTTTATTTTTGTTTCATTGTTGATTTTTTCCCCTCATTCTTTACTTCAGGCTAGATCATAATAACTCATTATTTTCAAATTTACTGGATCTTTTCTGTCATTTTCATTGTGAATATATCATGTAAATTAAAATATTTTATTTATAAGAGAGCTAGAGTGCATGAAAGAGAAAGAGAGTGAGAGTACGGGTACATCAGGGCCTTTTGCCACTGCAAACAAACTCCAGATGCATGTGCATCTGGCTTTATGTAGACACTGGGCAAGTGAACCTGGGCCAACAGGCTTTGCAAAGAAGTACCTTTAACTTCTGCGCCACCTATCCAGACCACTATTGAATTTTTAAATCATATAAACTTGTACTTTTGCATTTTATTTTTTCAATAGTTTATAGTGTTATACACTATATATTTTTTCCATCATTGAAAACATTTTTATACCATTGACCATATTAATGATAGTCATTGTAAATGTATGATTTCTGGGTTTGGAAGAGAGTTTTTAATAAAGTTCTTAACTCACAAGCATGAGGACCTGTGTTCAATCTCCAGAATACTTGAAAAATGATAGGCATGGCATCATACATCTATAATCTCCATGCTTGGAAGGTGGAGATAGATTACTGGAGATTACTGGCAACCAGTCTAGCTTATTTGGTGAGCCTCAAGCTACTATGGGTTATTGTCTGAGAGGTAGATGATGTTCCTAGGGATAACACCTTAAGTTTTCCTCTTTGTATCATATGCACTCACACTTGTGCTTTCCAGGATGAACATGCATACACATGTATGTGAATGCAAGTAACATGCACAGAGAAAAATGTAATTTTCAATTATAACACATAAGCATCAAGATTATTCTTTTTTAATATTTCACTTACTTATTTGCATGTATGTTTGTGTGGGGGTGTATTTGTGCCAGTGCCCTTTGCTGATGAAAACTAACATCAGATGTTTGTACTAGTTTATAAGTTGCGCTTATGTGGGTGGCTAGGGAATTGGACCCAGGAAGGCAGACTTTACAATCATGTGTCTTTTTTGGCAGAAATATTTTCCCAGTGCCTCTACCATTATATTTATCATTTACCTCCTAACAATTTATAATGGTTACACTTTTTATCTATGTTGAGTAATTTTGGACATTTTTTTCTGGATTTAGTATATGCAATGATACAATGACTCTGGATTCAGCACTATTTATCTAAAATTTGGTGATTTAGTAACTTAGCTAAGAACCAACATTACAGAAATCAAAATGATAACAGGATACCTCTAATAGAAGGGATCAATATGGTCACCTGTGATCAGTTCAATAAAGTCTAAGCATGATTGTCAACTCTTTATTCTGTGTGTGCATCTCTACAAAAATAACAGGTGGACACTGTGATCAGTGACCAATCGTACTACATCTTTCAAAACCAGTTAAGGACCGGTCACTGCACATGTGTTATAAAGATCTCATGAATTCTCCAGAATTCGTGTTGATACTTTGACTCCAAAAGTTAGTAATAAAAAACAGAAATGGATATGAAGGGGAAGCTGCACTTAAGAAAGGAACATAGTAACAGGAAATGAAATTGTATGTGATCAGCAGATAGAACATGGAAGTGTTGATGCTGCCCTCTTCAGAGAGACTCTATCTCTGCAAGCAGAGGAACCTACTGAAGATGAGACTGAAGGCAAGTACCAAGGCCAAGAAAGATACTTGTTCCATATAGTAAGTTAAAAAAGAAAAATGCCAGGCATTTGACTGCCTTCTGACTTTCAAGGAAAGGCTTAATTCTCTTTAGGGGTTATAAAGGTAAGAGTATACCTTGAAAATCAGTCTTTTCTGACTGAGAAAAGCATCTCTTACCTAGAGTAATAGAGGATTTACTTAAATTCTACTTGGTAGGAAATAATGGAAATCAAATTGTTTTAATATGATTACCTTGTTAAACCAACCCTCTCTAAAAACTTCAAGTTATTCTCTTGATTTTTTTTTTTTTCTTGTTTGATTTTTCCAGGTAGGGTTTCACAATTGCTGAGGCTGACCTGGAAATCACTATTTTGTCTCAGAAAGATCTAGAACTCACAGCAGTAACTATTCCCTAATTTGGAGGGTATTTATATAAACCAGTGAGTTAGTCATTTCACACTAATTATTAAATCATATATTTGGATGCATAATCAAAACAGTGTTCAAATTTTCTCTATGAATTGGATTCATTACACATTCTGTAAGCCATGCCACCTTGAACATGGCTTATCTTGCCTGACAGAAAACAGTTAGTTATGCGCATGTAAATGCCAGAATATTCAATGGAAGAATTAATGAGAGTGCCTTTAAAATGTATTTCTTACAAATACTTCAAAAGTCCTGTTCATATAGATTGGCACAAGTGTTTACAAGTAGGCCCACGAGTCCCAAAGCAAGTTTCCATCGTGCTGGGAGGTGACAGTTGAGTGCCCTACACAGAGATCTCTATCACACACTCAAAGGCTCAGGAACCATTGTGAAAGAGGTGGTGACAAGAATTAAGACCCAAAGGATAGGGAGAAGTACTTTGGAACGCTGTCTTCCATACACAAAGTGGCAATCACATTCATGACCTCACACTGGCCAAAACTATCTGCCCAAGAAGGCAGTCCCACAATCGCAGTTAGCAGGCCCAAGAGTCAAGAAACCCTATAGAGGCTCAGCTAATGGAATGGATATATCAGCAGCCCCCATCTGACCCTAAAGGCCTGAAGAATTTCTGGAGAGCTACTGGTCTTCATTCCATACCTGTCTTCAGTGCACGCTGATCTTTACTTTAGTCCATCTTGGTGGGTTGAAGAAACTTTCTTCCAGTACCAAGTAAAGATAGCTGAGTAGGAATGATGCACCTCCAAGTGAAGCACTCACTAGGTGGGAGGAAGGATCTATTCTCCCAGAGCTTCTTCCTTCAGATAATCCTTCCTGTAAGCAACCTCAGACACCCAACCAAGAGGAATGTCTGTTGATTCCTAATCTGATCAAGTTGACAGCAGACCTTCACCATTGCAGTATTCCATTAAGAAAATTAGGGTTATAGAGTATGAGATTATAAGTAGATAAATGTAATTGAAATTATGGAATTTTGCCAATAATATAGTTTTTATGATTTCTTATGGCTTCTGTAATAAGTTACCACAACCTGAGTGTCACTGATCAATGTAGTTATTCTCTCATAGTTCTGGAAGCCAGACATCAAAAATCATTCTTACTGGGCCCAAACCAGGATGGTATTGTGAGTACCTGCAGGTTCTCCAGAACATGTCTCTGATTCTGATGGTTGCTGGCATTACTATAACATGACCACATTGCTTCATTCTCTGTCTCCAGTCACCCTGGCTTCTGTTCCTTAGAGACCACCAGGATGATATCCATAGGAATATATCCATCTCTATACCCACTGGATATGAAACATGAAAAGGTATTGTTTCCATAGAAGATAATACTCCTACATTACAACTAAAATGTGGAAGAGAAATATACTGTTTACTTTTCAATAATGTTAAATATTTTACTTTCACACTAGTCAACAAATTTCTCCATTGCCACACATTGAAACAATGTGAGTCAATAGGCAAAATATAATAATGTGAAAAAATAAATTTCTTGTACCATGTGAACTATAATATGTGTCATACCAGTTTTTAAAAATTACAATTGATTTTTCACTAATGTATAGAGGTATCCCATGCTCTGAATTTTATTGAGTTTGAATGTCTGCAACCTTCATTGTTACTGAGTTAATGAATTGGCTTAATAATTATTGCTCAACTCATTGTGAGTATGAGAAATTAAATGGGATTATTTTTAAATCCTAATTTTAACATATAGTTATTCTGACTTAGTAAGAGTCACATTTGAAGATGATGAGATTGCAAATAATTTTCTCCACAGAAAGTATGGTATCGAAGTCTGGAGAGACAACTTGGTTGTTAAAGTGTTCACCTTGCAAGCATGAGAACCTGAGCATGCTCCTCAGAACCCATTTTAAATAGCATCTGTATGTGGGGATGGACATGTGGAAACACAGTGCTGAAGATGTAAACACAAGTGGATCCTAGGGTCATCCAGTCTAGACTAACTGGTGAGCTCTAAGACACTGAGATTCAGACTCAACAAAAAGTGTGCAGAACCTGAGGAATGGCATCCAAGGTTATCCTCTTGCTAATACAGAGAGAGAGAGAGAGAGAGAGAGAGAGAGAGAGAGAGAGAGAGAGAGAGAGAGAGAGGGAGAGAGAGAGGGAGGGAGGGAGGGGGAGAGAGGGAGAGGGAGGGAGAGGGAGAGAGTGGGAGCACTACATTGGCATTTCTTTTGGAAATGAATAGTTTTTTCACATTGATTTCTTTTCTAGTTCATCTTTTGTTCCTCTGAGATTGTCATCTCTAGTGATACTTTCATATTTGAGAATTCACACATCTAACTCAAAACCACAGCTCTCATTTGTATGGTCTTAATCAGCCATATTAACTTTTTTTTTCTCCTATGGCTGTGCTAAAGGTACTCAGGTCTAAGTTGTACATCAAGGTGACACATAAGGAACCCATTTGTTTCACAACTTAGTTTTTAACCTGTACATACCATTTAGTGTTGTTTGGATGAACATGGAATAAACACACAACACGCAGAATAAGTTTTTTTTTTTTAATTTATTTATTTATTTGAGAGCGACAGACACAGAGAGAAAGACTGATAGAGGGAGAGAGAGAATGGGCGCGCCAGGGCTTCCAGCCTCTGCAAACGAACTCCAGACGCGTGCGCCCCCTTGTGCATCTGGCTAACGTGGGACCTGGGGAACCAAGCCTCGAACCGGGGTCCTTAGGCTTCACAGGCAAGCGCTTAACTGCTAAGCCATCTCTCCAGCCCCAGAATAAGTTTTAAAGTAAGATCAGGGGATTCCCTGCAGAGGATCCTGTCCTGACTGTACTCACAGCTTTTATTTAAGATTAATCAATGGAAAACTGTAAGTTAACTCTGGTCAAAATGCTAACATTTCAATCATGGGTATTCCAGGAGGGTAAGAAATTCAAACAAAATGCATGGATAGCTTATTCAACAAAATTATTGATGAGGGCAGGAGAGATGGCTTAGCAGCTAAGCGCTTACCTGTGAAGCCTAAGGACCCCGGTTCGAGGCTCCATTCCCCAGGACCCACGTTACCAGATGCACAAGGGGACACATTTGGAGTTTATTTGCAGTGGCTGGAAGCCCTGGTGCGCCCATTCTCTCTCTCACTCTCTGCCTCTTTCTCTCCCTCTCTGTCTCTCTCAAATAAATAAATATAAACAAGCAAAAAAAATTAAAAAATTATTGATGAAAACCTTCCCACCCTCTCAAAAGAATCATATCAAGATACAAGAAGCTAATAAAACTCCAGACTGGACCAAATAAGAAACTCTCCAAGGCATATCATTTTTCAAACTCTAAAGAACAATAACAAAAAGTACTCAAAGCAGCAAACAAGAAACTCACATTACATACAAAGGCAATTCTATCATAATTACCTCACTTTTCTCAATGGAACCCCTGAAAGCCAGAAAAGCCAGAAAAGCCAGGAATGGAGCATTGCCAAAAACAATGGCTTCTCACCCAAGCTACTGTACCAGGCAAAAGTGTCCCTTATACTAGGTGGTGAAAGAAAAACTTTTTATGATAAAAGTCAGCCCAATGAGTAAATAAACACAAAGCCAAACGTACATAGAAGACTTCAGGGAATTCCCCTCACAAAAGAGCCACACAGAAAATCTCAACACCCTACAAGAAGATGATCACCATAACCAAAACCAAAATAGGCTTAAAAAAAAGCACAAAGTCCAAGAAAGCATAAATGAGCATCCCACCATGGCAGAGATTAAATCAAACCTCACAGTTATTACCTTAAGATGTTAATGGTTTTAACTCACCCATCAAAAGACACAAGTTAATAGGTGGAACAGAAAAACGGTCACTTTAATTTCCTGTCTTCAAGAAACCCACCCCACCATTAAACACAGACACCTCCTTAGGATGGAAAATGATATCCCAAGAAAGAGTTGCTATATTGAAATCTGATAAAATAGGCTTAAAACAAAAAGTTATCAAAAAGGACAAAGAAGGTCACTTCTTACACATCAAGGGTATGATCCAACATGAAGACATCACAATCATGACAATTTTACTGAAATTAATATAAAGCAATACCAATAAAAAATCCAGTATTATTCTTCACAGAGATAGAAAAAAAAAGGATCTCAAAATTCAAATGGAATGGCATCAGACCTGAAATATTCAAACATAACCTCAGGGGGAAAACAACCCTCTGGAGGTATCACCATACTGAATCTAAAGCTATGTTACAAATCCATAGTAATAAAAACAACATGGTACTAGCATAAAACAAAAATATACACCAATGGAACAGAATTAATACCCTGAACCTCTAGGTCAACTAACTATAGTTACTTGATCTTTAACAAAGTTGCCAATAATGTAGACTGCAGAAAAGATGGCAACTTCAATAAGTGGTGCTGGGAAAATTTAATAACCATATTTTTAAAAATGAAACTAGACCCACTCATCTCAAAATACTCAAAAATCAAGTAAAAATGGATTAAAGTCCTCAGTATAAGACCTGAAACTACTCTTCTACTGAAATTAAAAAATATGAGGAGCTCTCTGTGATTTAAGAGTGGAGAAAAACTTCCTGAACAAAACCTCAGTAACTAAAGAAATTAGACAATCGCTCAACCAATGGGATCTCATTAAGCTACAAAGTTTTTTCACAAATATACCATAATCAGAGCCAATAAATTAATAACAGAATGGAATAAAAATTTTACCAGCTATACTACTGACAGAAGCCTAATATCCAGAATCTACAAAGACCTCAAAAAAATTAAACAGTAAAAAAAAATCAAATAACTCATTCAAAAAAAGGGACAGAGAACTTAATAGGCAGTTGTCTGAATAAGAAATACAAATGGTGGGCTGGAGAGATGGCTTAGTGGTTAAGCGCTTGCCTGTGAAGCCTAAGGACCCCAGTTTGAGGCTTGGTTCCCCAGGTCCCACGTTAGCCAAATGCACAAGGGGGCGCACGCGTCTGGAGTTCGTTTGCAGTGGCTGGAAGCCCTGACGCGCCCATTCTCTCTCTCTCCCTCTATCTGTCTTTCTCTCTATGTCTGTTGCTCTTAAATAAATAAATAAATAATGAACAAAAAAATTAAAAAAAAAAAAGAAATACAAATGGCTAACGCACATTAAAGAAATTGTTCAAAATCCCTAGCTATCGGGAAAATGCATATTAACACAACTATGAGATTCCACCTTACTCCAGTAAGGGTGGCATGTACCAAAAAATCAGATAACAAATGTTGGCAAGGATGTGGAGCAAGAGGAATCTTCATTTACTGTTGGTGGGAATGTAAACATATGTAACCACAATGGGAATGATATGGAGATTGCTGAAAAGTATAAATATAGAGCTACCAACAGACCCAGTTATTCTCTTACTGTGTATTTACCCTAAAATACTGCATGTTTCACTACAAAGATATTTTCTCAACCATGTTTATAGCCGCTCAATTCATAATAGCTAAGGACTGGAATGCCGATAATTATATGAATGAATAACAAATTTGTAGGACATTTACACAACGGAATTCTACTCAGCAGTAAGGAAAAGAATGATACAATGAAATTTGTAGAAAACTGGATGGACTTGGAACTGATCATAAGCAGTAAACCCCATCAATCACAGAAAGACATGGGCTGCATGGTCTCACTCATCTATGGTTTCTACCCTGGATCAGCTTAAGTTTGTGGACACACTTGATAGGCAATTCTAGTTCCAGACAATAGTGATGAAATGGGTTATGAGGATGGAAAGGGGAAGGTGGGAGGAAAAAAAAGTAAACACAAAACTAAACTCAAATTGAAATGGTACCATACAAACCTCTAACCTTGAAGACAGACTACTGATTGACCTTTCAACAGGAGTATGAAGGGGGAAGAGTGCCTGAAAAGAAGAGCCCCGGAGAGGGTGGGATGAAGCCTAACCTTACTATTCTGTTTTGTTTTGTTTTTGTCTCTGGCCTGTAACTACCTGTACCAGAAAGTAGTTGCTATCCACAATGAGCTGTGATTAGAGAGACTTACTAGGTCCCCAAAATGAGACAGGGTTCTGTCAAAGCACTTAATTACTCACCTGAGGAAAAATAGTAAGCACCTATTGCTGAAGATACCATATGCTGTTGGCATAGAACATAGAGACCTGGCTGGAGTCCAGAAGAGAGCCAGATGCCAGATAGAAAGTCTGTCTAGTGCTGGAAAGTGCTGCATGAGCTGCTAGAGGAATGTGGCCAACAATTCTCTGAGAAAGCAGGGGTCTAAGCTACTCACAAGAAGCACCCTGACAAGATGTTCATACCAGTACAGCCTGGGGTTAGTAAACAATAGCTTTCTGATTGGCTAAGAAATTCATTCCATATAAAATAACCCATATCTGTAATTGGGAGTCAGGGAAGAATCCTTTGGTGACAAAGGTTATGTTCTCCAATGCCAATTTCCAACTAGTCTTTGGCTATTGCAGGGGCTACATCTATCAAATTCTCCCTAAATGAATAATACTGAACTTATTTAACCTATGCTGACTTCACTTTCCCTTGGAGAATCTGTTTTTCCTTTTTTCAGAAGATAGCGAGACCCAAGGAGATAAACTATCCCTCACATTTGAGCGGAGCCCCGGCTGAAACCACAGAGGAATTGGAGAGATGAGCAAGAATGCAGCTTCCATGTTGAGCCTGACAATTTGCACCAGGGAAGGAGACAGACACTGAGGATACTCAACATCTGCCAAAGCAGAGATCTAGAGGCTCCTAAGAACTCATCACTGAAGGAAACTTAAAACAGACCAGACATGGCTCAGGGAAATTTGTTGAAGAGAGGGTAGAAAGATTGTAAGAGCCACAGGTTGGGGCATCATCTCCAGAGGCATTGTCTCCCCTCAATAGCTGACTTCTGCTCCCACAACCCCATGAGGAATACATGTATCCCACCAAGGAGGGCTCCCAGTGGAATGGGAGCAGGGATGAAGGAAAGATGGTACAAACACATGATGTATCCATACTATGTGTGTCCATAATGAAAACAAAACAAAACAAAAGAAAGAAAGAAAAAAAAAACTATGGGGACCTAGAGTCAAATTGAAAGAATGTAATTATTGACATAAGACAAATTGAAAGAATGTAATTCCTGACATAAGACAAATCACAATTTGATTGACTCATGTATGACCTCATAGACAATGAATTTCTTAACTCATTTTTATCAGTTCAGATCACATTTATGAGTTGTTTGGTTCATGATCATTTCATCAGGAAGTATGTGGAGAAGCTGTGAACTCTTGCCTTCAAGATCCACCCCACAATGTGCACAGCCTTCCATGTCCTCAGGTTTAGCTCATGCACAAATTACTCTTTTATGAATTAGCTTGTTGTCCATGTCTCCCCAATTTAGCTTGGTAGCCACAGTAACCTCACTTTCTAGCTCCAACCTACCTCTCTGTATATATCTGTTGTCCTCACCTCCAAAACATCTCAAATTTCATTTGAGCATAAATGTCAATTTCTTAGGAAAGTATGATCTGATCGTATGGCTTGAACTAAGACATTTATTTAATCAATTTTTATCTACTTTCATTCTAAACTTAATTCCTATCTCCCTTGGAGCTGATTCTTCCATTCTCCTTGTCTTGATGTCTTGGGCCAGTTTAATTGCAATTTTTTTTTGTGTGTCAACTACTTTGCTTCTACAGAGGAAGAGGATATCTCCAATATATTTAACCAGGAATTTAAACATTATTTTGGTTCTTAATTGAAAACTTTTACATTGGATTCTTTTTTTTTTTTAAATTTTACTAACATTTTCCATGATAAGCTATGAACTTTTTAAAAAAAATTATTTATTTATTTATTTATTTGAGAGCGACAGACACTGAGAGAAAGACAGATAGAGGGAGAGAGAGTGAATGGGCACGCCAGGGCCTCCAGCCTCTGCAAACGAACTCCAGACGTATGCGCCCCTTGTGCATCTGGCTAACATGGGACCTGGGGCACCGAGCCTCAAACCGGGGTCCTTAGGCTTCACAGGCAAGCGCTTAACTGCTAAGCCATCTCTCCAGCCCTATATTGGATTCTTAATTGCATCTCCATGACATATTAAAGGATGGGATGGAGAATGTTCACTGTAAGTACATGTAATGCAAATAGACAAATACTGTTAAGGCTTAAGAAATTAGAAGAAACTCCAACATACCAAGCACAGCTAACCTTCAGATAAAATGTATAACAAACCTTAATTAAAGGTCTTGAATCATGGACTAGAACATATTTAATTTCAAGGAAACACATGATTCACATGAAGCTTATGTATGGATATATTGTACATATATGTTTCAATTAAGGTTTAATGAGGGCGCAATAATAGGAACACAATAATTTCAACATGTGTTTTTTTATGCTGTTGTTTCAGTGGATTAAATAATTTATATGCTATAATACTTATAATTATTTGACCCCATGATATCACAGTCATTGTGCTTGACACTAGTCAATTAAGAACAAGAAGGGGACTGGAGAGATGACTTAGAGGCTAAGGTACTTGTCTGATAAGCCTAAGTACCCATGTTCAACTAAACAGAACCCACATAAGCCAAATGCACAAAGATGAGGCAAGCATAAGGTTATACATGCCCACTAGGTAGCACAAGCGTCTAGAGTTCATTTACAAGTTGCTGAGGCCCTGTCTCACCAATTCTCTCTCTCTCTCTCTCTCTCTCTCTCTCTCTCTCTCTCTCTCTCTCTCTTACTCTCCCTAAAAAGCAAACAAGTAAAAGAGAGAGAGAGAGAGAGAGAGAGAGAGAACAATGCACAGCTTCAAGGAGGCGTTAATTCCCGGATCTCGATCAGCTGAGAAACTAGCATTTAGAACACTTGAGTTTATGGGGGACACTTTAATCAAAACACCACAACACACAAAATATGTCCATATCTAATAATAAATAAATGAATAAATAAAGATATTTATATATTTATATTTAAATAAGAATATTTTTAGCTGGTTGTGGTAGCACAAACCTTTATAATCCCAGAGTTTTGTTGGCATACGTAGGAGGATCTCTGTGAGTTCAAAGCTTGCCTGAGAGTAGTGAATTCCAGGTTAGCCTGAACTAGACCAAGACTCAAACTTGAAATGCCCCCCACCGGTTTTTAAAGACCTGTTCATCAATTATTTCCTGAACTAAGATTTATAGCAGTGTACCCAATAAATGTACTTGAACATATCCTATGTTATCTTCATGTGTTCTCAAAAAAATACATGTTTTGATATTTTACATAGTTATCTTGGGCTGGAAAGATGGCAGAGCATTAAAGATGCTTTCTTGAAAGGCTTGAAGGCCAGGGATTGATCAGTCAGTATCCACAAAGGGCTATATGCTAAGTGGCACATACATCTGGAGTTTGATTTCAGTGACAGGAGGACCTAACAAACACATTTCTCCTCCTCCTCCTCTCTTTCTCTCTGTTTATAACTAAAAAATAAATGAAATATTTTAAACAGCTATCTTCAAAAGTTTTGTCTTTAATTCTATATGTAATAAGTTTTTGCTTTTATTTTTATAAGGTAGTGTCTCACTTTAGTTCAGGCCAACCTAGAATTCACTCTACAGTCTTAGTGTGGCCTTGAACTCATGGTGACCTTCCTACCTCTGCCTCCTAAATACTGAGATTAAAGACCACCACACCTATCTGTAATATTTTTTAGCTTTTTTATTGAGAATTTTAATATATGAACATATTGCAAATTGGTCATATTTTGCAATCTTCTGTTGAAGTAAAAACGTTTAATCTCTTTTAAATAATTCACTATTCAAATCCTGCTGTTTCATGAACAAGTTCCAATACAGTAAACAAACATGAGGATATATCAGCTTTGAGAGGAAAAGCATAATAAAAAACAGCAAGGTTAATCTAGTTCTCAGAGGAAATCATTGACAATTGTATTTTTCAGAAAAGAAAGCATTTCCCATATTGTCACAGATATATTTAGCTTGAGGCACACAGGGTAACTGAATGGATCTATTCAATGTATTTACATCTACTCTGTAACAGGAGGAGTGCAATCTATAAGCCATGGGTACATGTTTTGAAGAATTTGATTTGTGGACTCTTTCAGATTGATAACAAATGTAAAATTGTATTCAATTTCATCTCAAGTTTATTTGAAAACCAACAAAAAATATCTATGTGTGATTAGAATATAAAATTATGTGCTGCCATTTTGATACTTAATAGTCAACAACAAGTTTTACAAATGCACAAAAGTCTTTAATATCATATGTTTTAATTTTCTTATTTTCATTTTATTTTATTTATTTGACAGAGAGATAGAAAGAGGCAGATACAGACAGAGAAGAGAGAGAGAGAGAAAGAGAGAAGGGGAGCATGGGCGCACTAGGGCCTTCAGCCACTGTAAACAAACCGCAGATGCACGTGCTACCTTGTGCATCTGGTTTTAAAAAAAATGTGTAAGCTATAAGTTTTTAATTGTGAGTGATTTACAATAGCTATTTTGATTAAGTTGGTATATTAATAAAACATGTAAATATGTGGTTACTTGATATACTCTCTTCGGTCTTAATTATTTTGTTTCATCCTTTCTATAAATGCAACATTTCTTATTTTCCAAATGAGTCAAAAATTATGATGTCACTACTTCTCAAACCATCTCATATAAATCAGTTTAATTACTTGCTAACAAATGTTTAACTAGGGAAAACAAACGATCACATATGAAAACTCATTGAATATGAACAGTTAATATTGTCATTAGAGAAACACTGTTGCATTGCGAAGAATCAACTTTTTAAGACATACAAAACAATGTTTATACTAATTAATTAACATATTATCGTTGATATTTTATATTCAACCTGAATTCTGCTATTTTTTTTTAATTTATTTATTTATTTATTTGAGAGCGACAGACACAGAGAGAAAGACAGATAGAGGGAGAGAGAGAGAATGGGCGCGCCAGGGCTTCCAGCCTCTGCAAACGAACTCCAGACGCGTGCGCCCCCTTGTGCATCTGGCTGACGTGGGATCTGGGGAACTGAGCCTCGAACCGGGGTCCTTAGGCTTCACAGGCAAGCGCTTAACCGCTAAGCCATCTCTCCAGCCCGAATTCTGCTATTTTTTTAAAAATTTTTGAAGTAGGGTCTCACTCTAGCCCAGGATGTCCTATTTACTATGTAGTCTCAGGGTGGCCTCACACTCAGGGATATCCTTCTACCTTTGCCTCCCAAGTGCAGGGACTAAATGTGTGCATCACTACATGCAGCCTGAATTCTTAATAATGGATCCAACTATATTGCTTTCCATCTGTTAATATTTTCACAAGTTGTTGATAGTACGACCCTGTGTGTGTGTGTGTGTGTGCGCGCGTGCGCGTGTGAAGGCAAAAGGAAGAGAGAAAGAGAAAGAGAAAGTGAAAAGATTTATACTAGCATTGGGTATCATTTGAATGCTCTTATTTTATTTTATGCAAGATTCTTGAAAAGCCACACAGGTTTTATGACGTGGGGGATTTTGGAATTCAAAATGATCTTTAAAGATGGCATGAAAGTATTCACTCTAGAAGACACATCATTTGTCTTCATTTGGTTGGTGTCAAGAAATCTAAGAAGAGGAGCAGAAAAGGGTGCAATGAATTTTAAGAGCTATATCCTTAAGAATTAAGACATTGCTTTTGGTTCTATGGATAAGAGCAATTCAGAAAATAGAGCAATTGAATCTTGCCAATTGTCAGGAAATAAATTGCTTCAAGTATTCATAGAACTTGGCAGTAGGGATTAAGAAGTTGGTCCTGTGGATGAAGGATTCTCCATGCAGTGTCATCATGAATAATTCTCACTCAACGAGGAAATGTGTTAATACCACACAGAAGCATTTCTTTTTGATTATTGATTTGGCATAAGAAATGGTATTGATTAAACCAAATATAGAAGTGAAAATAGTACCTACTAGTAATACATATAAAGCCAAAAAGTGCATACATATGCAGAAACACACTAGTAAAATGTAGCACAATTATTTCCAAAAGGGGGAACTACATGGGAATTTCTATGTCTGAAACATAATGAAGAATATATATAAACTGTGTGCAAGAATATAATTGTTTTGAGATATTGACAAAATTATGCAAAAGCAAACATTAAGTCAGTATGTATGAATATATCTTTAAAAAAAAACTAAACTTACCACAGTTCTGAACAATGAAATTGGGTATACTAGTGAGCAAATGTCTTTAGGATTTGGGAAAAATAAAGCAAATATGTGACACTTAATAACAACAACAGAAACTAAGATGATGTCTACCTAACTGCTCTTGCACATGAATGTGCTCATGAGCAAGTCAGGTATGGGGAGAAGATTTCCTTCTAAAATAAGATTGGAAATTATGGTTCCTTCCTCAGAGATCATGACTGGAATGTCACAAGCTGCACATTTGACTGCAGAAATTTCCACAAGGTCTTGTCTTTGACCATTGCTTGGTCCTGTGAATGAAGGATAGTTTTTGAAGATGGAAATCAGATGAGAGATACTTGGCACATTTTTGGGTTCTGTCCATTTAGAACACATTCCTGAAAACTTCAGGTCCTCCAGAGGTATACACTAAAGTAAGAAAAATGAACTATAAGAGAAATATCTTAATAGATGTTACATAGTTTGTTAAGGTCAAGCTAGAAGCGAGAGCATGATTTGTGGTTTTCTTTCTCAAGAACTAATCATAAAAACAGATTTTAATTAAATTAAAACTGTTCAAAAATTATAATATTTGACCTAATTTTATGCTTTAGAGTGGTTCAATTTTATTAATTTGAATGTGACAATAGCAGACATAATATAATTATACCCATTGAATGTATTTTGATTTCTGTCTATCATAATAACATTGTCATATTACAAGTGACTAAAATTTGGTTATTTAATCAGTCATACATTATTCTAAATTCTAAATTGTGGATGAGTTCTGAAACATTAAACTAAAATGCATTCAACCCTGAAAGCAGGACTTGTCAATTGATATGTTGAAAGTCCTTTGGGAATAAGCAATATTAAATAACTGAAGATATAAGCAGGAATTACTTGTAAAATACTAGCTATTGGAAAATGAAGTCATTAATATTCTGCTGCTAGTTACACACTAAAATTTGGATTCACTACTCTTCATCATTAAATTTTCTACAGAAAAGTTATCAAAAACAAAATTTCCATAGTACAAAGCCCTATACCAAAAACTAAAACAATTTTAATTTGACCATGAATAGTATTAATTGCCACATTTTGATCAATGTAATACATTAAAATTAATATCAAACACATGTAAATTATGGTTTCTCCTTTTATATGTTAGAAAAGACAATAGCTCAAGGTAATTGCTTATCCTTAAGAAAAACATTAAAATGCTAAAAATTTCTAAGTATTTGATGGGACTAGGAAGATGGATTGGCAGTTAAAGTCACCTGTTTATAAGCCTGCTTGCTTGAGTTCAAGTCCCAGAAGAAATCTGAATACCAATATGCCTATGGCAATGGGAGGAGGAGCTAGACAAAAAGTAGCAAGGGAGACTATATCTGAAGGTGGAAAGAGGAGATAATCACCCCCAGGTTGACCTCAAACCTCCACATGTACACTGTACATTTTTCATGTTGCTTTCCTTTAAGAGATTTCTTTGATCATACCTTACATTTTTCACCATAGGGTGGATCTTTCCATATATATGCAATATATATGGAGTATATATTATATATTATATATATGAAAAATATTCTTAGATTGAAGTTTTATAAAACAGGCAGCAGACTGGATTTGGCTGCAGGGGTCCTCCCTTGTGTACTGCTTCTGATACCGACTAGTTCCGGGTTTATGTCTGTGGATCAGAACAAGTTTGTTTGTTTGTTTGTTTGTTTTTTCTATTTAAGTATTACTAAAGTAAGAAAAGGTGTGGGAAGAGCAGTGATTGTTCTAAGATGTGGCATCAGTCATCTAGAATACACAGCTAAAGTGATCATGCAACTTTTGAGAGACCAGAATATTTAAACAGTTAAGTTTGGAAAGTTTTGAAACATAGAAGAAGCCCTGTGTTACTGGTCAAGTTATGGTAACACCTTTAAAAAAAAAAAATCACACATATTTTATTTTTATTCATTTGACAGAGAAAGAGGCAGAGAGAGAGAATGGGTGTGCCAGGGCTTCCAGCCACTGCAAACTCCAGATGCGTGCGCCCCTTGGGCATCTGGCTAACGTGGATCCTGGGGAATGGAACCTGGGTCCTTTGGCCTTGCAGGTAAACATCTTAATTCCCAAGCCATCTCTCCAGCCCTATGTTAACACCTCTAATTGCAGGCTTCTTCTTCTTCTTTTTTTTTTTTTTTTCCAAAATTTAGTAGTAAACTCAACCTCTAGAATTGTGAACACTAGTAAAGGAAATAATTGATATAGTATTGCAAATTAGGGCTGGACAGATGGCTTAGCAGTTAAGTGCTTGTCTGTGAAGCCTAAGGGCCCCCGTTCAAGGATCGATCCCCAGGACCCACGTTAGCCAGATGCACAAGGGGGCTCAAGCCTCTGGAGCTCGTTTGCAGTGGCTGGAGGCCCTGGCGCGCCCATTCACTTTTCTCTATCTATCTGTCTCTTTCTCTCTGTGTGTCTATCTCTCTCAAATAAATAAATACCCCCCCCAAAATTTTAGAATTGCAAATTAGGTACAAATTTTAACTTTTATAATACTTTACTTCTGAGATTGGGTCTGCACAAATATATTATTTTTTAAATTACAATTTTATATTGGTAAATAGTTGATACCTCAATGGCATTGAAGTCAATATTTTCTAATATATTAAATGATTTTTCCTAATATATCAAAGTTATAAAAATGTTGCAGCAAAAAAGTCAGGATGAATTACATTCTTATATAGCTTTCTGTCATATTTGGAGTTTATAAGGACAGAGATTAAGTACTGCTTCTATTAATGTAATTTTTGAAATTAATATATTCTCATTTATTTATTCCAAAAATATAGAGAGAAGACACAGTTCCATGTGGCAATTATTTATACAGTACAATTTTAAAAGAGCAAATCTCTCTTTCCTTGTGCACAAATCCAAAGTATAATTAACCACAACAGCAGGAAAGGTACATCCTTACTGCCCTTCAAGTAACCCCGAGTGAATTATTTATTCCTGCATTAAATAGATGGTCAGTTGAACACATATCACCCCTTCCCCCTGCTGTGTATATAAGTGCTAAGCATAGAGTCCACTGAGCTATGGGCTGTTATAATAGAGCTATTTTCTTCTTTTATGCTACTTTTGACCTCTACATTGGTAGTACTATGCAGGGTGCTCTCATTAAGGTCAATTTGTCTTACAGAGGGTGGGTTTTAAATGGAAGAGATATGAAAGAAGTGATTTAACAAAAGTTTTACTTTATGAATGTGATTTTCTTCATTAGATTTGAGGCAACGCTGCTAGCAAATAAGTTAACCAACCATGCCCTGTGCACTGAGATTTGCCTTCAGACCTGTACAGCATTACCTCCTGACTCCATTCATGACTTATGTTTGGTCTTTGGTCTTTGGAATGTCATGGAAAGAAGCTCTAGGATATTCACCTGTGTAAAGTCAGTATGATGATTTGTAGACCTTGTAGACATCCAGTGTTAATAATTAATGCTTTTTCAGATAATGTTAAGTAATACAACTTAGCTATTAACTTAGAGGCTCATACCTTCTAGCATTACACAAATTATGCTCTATGATGTTCTAGCTTTACTGCAAACAAAGAGTTGGGTGGATGATTCAGAGGACATACTTCTGAAACTTCCCCTTGGCTGTTTTATTAAGTTTACAATGCAAAACATAGTCGGTAGAAAACCAGAACTTACAAAATTATAAAATTTAACCAACTTAATCAGCAACTGAGCAATATTGATTGTTTACTAATTACAACATCCTCTTTAATTCAAGGAATACATATATTCTTAGAGTAAAGAAAAGGCCTATAGTTCTCATTTTCTTATGTGTCTGGCTTTACGTGTGCAGTGGAGAATTAAGCTAGGGTCATCCAGCATTATGAGCAAGCAAGTTTCACCAACGAACCACGTTCCTAATGCTAACATTAATCTTTAGAATTTTAAATAACCTTTAATTTCGTTAAACCTATATCAAATATGTAGAATGATATTAGTATTAGTTTAATTATTTGTCACTAATCATGATAAACCTTTGTAAAAGCTTTTTCAAGAAAATACGCATCAATAAAGCTATCAAGATAAACAGTAGGTTCCTCATAAATCAGGACATACTGGGTTTAATAGGGAACACATTCATACACAAGTAAATGGGATCATACCTTCAATCAATCAATAAATAATTACTTAGAAGACGTGAAGGAGTAAGGAGTTAAAATAGAGATATATGGACATTCACTGACTACAAGTATAGGCCAAAGGCTGACACACATGTTTATCCGATTTCATAGTTATCAATATTAAGTATAACTTAACTAATAAATAAATTTAGTGTTTAAGTATTTAACCATAATCAGTGTAAATATTGAAAAAAAGAAATGCTAACAAAAAACTAGACAACAAAACACAATATACATATACTTCAATGTACTACATTCCTTTATATTGAATTGACATGAAAATACTTTTCATTCTTTTCTATCCTTTTTGTATTTGTACATAATTTTTAAACCATGTGTTTATTTACTGGAATTTTTAAGATAAGGTTTTATTAATCTAAAAGAACTTTAAAAAAACATAGCAATATAGTTGTTTCACTTTTAATTCTCAAGTAAGTATAAAAGATTTGATAGAATTGGGTTAACAAAAGTGTCAGAGAGAGGAAGGGTGAGAGGAAATTGAGTTGAAATGAGATTTACTTAAGGCAACTGAATGTGTAGAAGAAACTGAACATCTTGAAGTTTTAACACTTTGTGGAAAATCGAGCTGACCCCATGGATGAGACAAGAGTACTCCAATTACTGGCTTTGGACACATGGCAAAAGCAGTGAGCACTAAATGAATCGCCATACAGTGCCCAGTACTCATGAGCATTGTGCTTTCCTCCAGTAGAACAGTCTACACTGCTCGTAAGAGCACCTACAGCTTGCTAAAAAAAAAAAAAGTCACTTATGAATACCTTTAGTACCTTCTAATGTATTTTAAAACACAGAAAAGGGCTGGATACATGATTTAGCAGTTAAGGTGCCTGCCTTCAAAGCCTAAGGACTCAGGCTCAATTACCCATTAGCCACCTAAGCCAGATGCATAAAGTGGCACATGCTTCTGGAGTTTGTTTGCAGTGGCTGGAGGCCCTGGTGCACCCATTCTCTGTCTGCCTTCTCTTCTTTCTCAGTCTCATTCCCACTCTCTCTTAAATAAATAAGTAAATAAAATATTTTTTAAAACACAGTAAAAATTCTTACATTGTCATAAAATGGACTACCAAAATTATTACATGGGCTAGGTTTACCTACTCAAGGGTGCTCTTCTTTTTATGAATTTTGTGTATCTTAGTTTGGTATCTTCAAACTCTTTCAAAATTCTATTTCTTTTGTCTTCTTCACTATGTCAACATCCTAAACTCAATTCAGATACCTAAAATATTATAATTACCAATTTTATTAATTAAGCTTCTATTAATTAGTTTTCTCTCTGGACTAAATTTTTTCAACCACCTTTAGTCAAAGTCCATACATTTCTATACTCCCCCTATATTGTTATTACAGTAAAACAATTCATGATATTTCTATATTTATTTTCCACTTATGGCAACTTAATTCTTCAGAGATAATATTAGTTCATATACAACTCTGACTTTCAAGGACATGTGAATTCATGTTGTTATTTTTTTTTAATTTTTTTAAATTAGTTTTCTATTCAGCAAATACAGGCAGTTTGGTACCATTATTAGGCTCATCTGTGACCTACCCCCACCCCATTGGCCCCCTCCTTGTTGAGGTATATGGGTCATGCACTGTGGAGTTAGCCCACAGTTATTGGTACAATAAATGTCTCTGCAGATCATGACCCAACATGTGACTCTGACATTCTTTCTGCACCCTCTTCTGCAAAATTTCCCTGAGCCATGTTGGGTTTATTTTTGATCTGCTTCAGTGATGAAGTCTTGGGGGCCTCTGAGGCTCTGGCTCTCTGGTTTGGTAGGAGTTGATTTTTCTCTGTGTTGGTCTCCTTCCCCCTTGTGCTGGTATCCAGTTCATCAGGAAAACAGCACCCTTGCTTGCTTGGCAATTTTCCTTAGTTTCAGCAGGGGCCCTTTTGAGGTATGATGGGGTGGCTCTCTCCGTAGAAGCTACATCTTTCTGAAAAGCAGAAGCAGATTCTCCAACGGAGAGTATGTTAGCACCAGGACAAATGAGATAACCCTTACTTTTTTTTATAGAGAGTTTGATAGGCCTAGGCCCTCTTGTATCCCATGATTGATGGTAGCTTGATATTGAAGAGTGGGCTTGTGTTTGGGTATGGTTCTCACTTGTTTCCCAGCTCCAGCTATTGGACCCATACCACTGAGGGGATCATTTAGCCAAATCAAGAGCAGTTGGTTTCCCACCATGGCTGGGTGCCACTATTGCACTTGTAGGGGCATCACAAAAGGTTATTTGTTGCTAAGTAGGTTAGACCATGAGTTGCTTGGACAGATATTGGTCATTTCCCCCAGTCGCCCATGTAGCACCTTCAGGCACTAGACACACTGAATGTCTGGGGATGGACTCTCTCCTGGCTTCCAGCCATGCTGTTCCATTTTACAAGTAAGCTGCATATGTGTCATCAGCAATAGGGTCTTACCACTAACTGTTGGCAGGTCATCAAGTACTCTGACAGAAATATGTCATTCTTTTAGGAAACCTTGTAGGTTTCTCCTATCAAAAGCTCATTGTGGGCTGGAGAGATGGCTTAGCGGTTAAGAGCTTGCCTGTGAAGCCTAAGGACCCCGGTTCGAGGCTCGGTTCCCCAGGTCCCACGTTAGCCAGATGCACAAGGGGGCGCACGCGTCTGGAGTTTGTTTGCAGAGGCTGGAAGCCCTGGCGCACCCATTCTCTCTCTCTCCCTCTATCTGTCTTTCTCTCTGTGTCTGTCGCTCTCAAATAAATAAATAAAAAATTTAAAAAAAACATTAAAAAAAAAAAAAAGCTCATTGTGGGGCTGGAGAGATGGCTTAGCGGTTAAGCACTTGCCTGTGAAGCCTAAGGACCCTGGTTTGAGGCTAAATTCCCCAGGACCCACGTTAGCCAGATGCACAAGGGGGTGCACGTGTTTGGAGTTTGTTTGCAGTGGCTGGAGGCCCTGGCACACCCATTGTCTCTCTCTCTATATATGTCACTATCAAGCAAATTCATAAAAATAAACAAAAAAATTTGAAAAAGCTAATTTTGGATGGTACCCCCAACTGGTACTGGGAATTACAGGTCAGTGCCCACTAAGAAAATGAGGAAAAAGATAACTAATATACAAGAGTGAGAGAGAGAGTGAGAGAGAGAAGATGTAGTAGATTTAAGTTAGACTTAATCCTTCCCTCTCCAGTGTCTTGTGGTTCAGGTGTTCCCTGTAAGGGCCTGGTGAAGGTTCAGCCATTTGGTCTGCCTTTTAGGAAGTAGAATTTTATGGTACCATTGCCATTTGGGTCTAGATTAGTGTTTCCCACCCCTTCGATGTCCTCCCCTCCCTCCCCATCTATCCTAGTGTCTAGTCCATGAGATGCTTGCTGGGTATGTAAGGTATCTTGGGTAGATTCAGGTTAGAAGCTGTAGATGAGTGAGACTATGTGGCTATTTTTTTTTTTTTTCTGTGATTGGGTAAGTTCACTGAGAATGATATGTTCCAGATTCAAGCATGTTTCCTCAAATTTCATTGTGTCATTTTTTCTTACTGCTGTATAGAATTCCATTGTGTAGATATACCACATCTTAGTTATCCATTCTTCTTGTGATAGACATCTGGATTAATTTCAGCTCTTAGTTATTATGAATTGAGCCGCTACAAACATGGTTGAGCAAATATCTGGCCTGTAGTTTAAAGGTTTTAGGGTAGATGCCCAGCAAAGTAATAACTGGTTCTGTTGGTATCTCTATAATCAGTTTTTCAGGAGTCTCTGTATTGCTTTCCAAAGTGGTTGTACCATCCTACATCCCCACCAACAGTGGATCAGTGTTCCTACTTCTCCACATCCTCACCAGCATTTATTTTCATTTGATTTTTTGGTGCTTGCTATCCTTATTGTGGTAAGGTGGAATCTCACAATTGTTTTAATTTGCATTTCTCTGATGATTAGGGATGATGAAGATTTTCTTAAGTTTATGTTTGCCATTTGTGTTTCTTCTTCTGTGAACTGCCTGTTCAGCTCGTTTCCCCATTTTTTGATTGGGGTGTTTGACTTCTTACTATTTAGATTTTTGAGTTATTTGTAGATTCTAGAGATTTGGTGTCTACCAGTTGGTTAACCTGCAAATATTTTCTTCCATTCTATGGGTAATCTATTGGCTACACTTATTGTATGCTTGTCTGTAAAGAAACTCTTTAGCTTCATGTGATCCCATTGGTTGAGTGACTGGTTAAGATCTTGTGATACTGGGGTTTTGTTCAGGAAGACTTTTTCCATTCCTAAATCATCTAAAGAGTTTCCTAAATTTTCTTCCAATAGTATTCAAGATTTGGGTCTTATGTTGAGGTCTTTTATCCATTTGGATTTGATTGTAGTGCATGGTGAAATGTGTGGATCAAGTTTCAGTTTCCTGCATGTGGTTATCCAGTTTGTCCAGCACCATATGTTGAAGATGCTGTCTTTTTTCCAGCCTTTATTGTTTGGGCCTTTGTCAAATATCAAGTAGCTATAGTTGCTTGACCCAAAGTCCAGGTCCTTAAGTCTATTCCATTGGTCTATACTCCTGTTTTTATGCCAGTGCCATGCTGTTTTTATTACTATGGCTTTGTAATATACCTTTAGATCAGGAATGGTGATGCTTCCTGTAGTATTTCTGGCTTTGTAATATACCTTTAGATCAGGAATGGTGATGCTTCCAGTAGTATTTCTTTGGCTGAGTATATGTTTGCATATGCAATGCCTTCTGCCTTTACACATGAAAATTGAGATCATTTTTTCTATCTCTGTGAAGAACACTGTAGGGATTTTAATGGGAATTGCAATAAATCTATATATTGCCTTTGTTATGATTGTCATCTTTACAATGTTAATTCTGCCTATCCAGGAGGATGGGATATCTTTCCATTTTCTCAAGTCCTCCTCAATTTATTTTTTGAGTGTTTTTATGTTTTTGCTGTATAGATCTTTCATTTCCTTGGTTAACATTCTTCCAAGGTATTTTATTATTTTTGTTGCATTGCAAATGGGACTATGTCCCTTATTTCTTTCTCTGTAACTTTGTCATTTGCATATAGAAATGCTACTGATTTTTGTGCAATGATTTTGTATCCTGCTACTTTGCTATAGGAGTTAATCACCTTCAGGAGTTTTGGGATGGAGTCTCTTGGGTCTCTTACATATACAATCATATCATCAGCAAATAGAGCTAACTTATCCTCTTCCTTTCCAAATTGTATCCCTTTTATTTCCTTCTTCTGTCTTATTGCTTGAGTAGGACTTCAAATACTATATTGAAAAGCAGAGGTGAGAGTGGACAACCCCGTCTTGTTCCTGATCTTAATGTGAATTCCTCCAGTCTCTCTCCATTAAGTATTATTTGGGCCTTTGGAGCTTTGTATATTGCCTTTATTATGTTAAGATATAAACCAACCATGAAATTCTCTCCAATGTTTTGATGATGAAGTGATGTTTTATCTTGTCAAAGGCCTTTTCTGCACCTATCAGAAAGGTCATGTGGTTTTTATGTTTAACCTTGTTTATGTGGTGTATTACACTGACAGATTTCTGTATGTTGAACCACCCTTGTGTTCCTGAGATGAATTCCACTTGACCAAGTGGGAAAATCCTTTTGATGTGTTGTTGGATTCAGTTTGTGAGGATTTTGTACAGGATCTTTGCATCTAAGATCATTAGGGAAATAGGCCAGTAGTTTTCTTCTCTAGTGACATCTCTACCTGGTTTTGGAATTATGGTGATACTAGCTTCATAAAAGGAGTGGGGTAGCTTTCCCTGTTCTTAAATTGTGTGGCACAGTTTTAAGAAAATTAGTTTGAGTTCTCCTATGAAGGTTTGATAGAATTCAGCTGAGAAGCCATCTGGTCCTGGACTCTTCTTTTGGGGGAGGTTTTTTATTTATTATTACTTTTTCAATCTCCGTGAGTGTGACGGGGTCACTGAGGTGATTAATATGCTCTGAGTTTAGCTTTGGTAGATGGTATGCATCTAGGAATTTATCCATCTCCTCCACATTATCCAGTTTTGTGGAATAGAGGTTTTTGATATAAATCCTTATGATTCTCCCAATTTCACTTATGTCTGTGGTGATCTCTCCATTTTGATTTTTAATTTTGTTAATTTGAGGCTTCTCCTTTTTTTGCTTGATCAAATTGGCCAGAGGTTTGTCAATCTTGTTTATTTTTTCCAAGAAGCAGCTCTTTGTTTTGTCAATTGTCTTAATTGTTTCCTTGGTTTCCAATTCATTAATTTCTGCTCTGATTTTAATTATTTCTTTCCTTCTGGAGCTCTTTGGGTTGGATTTTTCTTGTTTTTCCAGTGCCATTAGGTGGATGGTTAAGTTGTTGATTTGGGATCTTTCTGTCTTTTTTATGAAGGCATTGAGTGCTATGAATTTTCCCCTGAGGACTGCGTTCATTGTGTCCCATAAGTTTTGGTATGATGTGTTCTCATTGTCATTCAATTCCAAGAAGTTTGTAATTTCATTTTTTATTTCATCCACTATCCATTTATTGTTTAAAAGTGTGCTGTTCAGTTTCCAGGTGCCATTGGGATTCTTGGTGGGTCTTTTGTTGTTGATTTCTAGCAATACAGCATTGTGATCTATGTCATGCAGGGAATTATGTTGATTTTCCTAAATATGTAGAGGCAGTCTTTGTGACCCAGAATATGGTCTATTTTAGAGAAATGTTCCGTGGGCTGCTGAGAAGAATGTGTAGTTGTGGATTTGGGATGGAAAGTTCTGTAGCTGTCTGTTAGGTCTCAGTGATCTATGGTTTTGTAGAGCTCTCTTATTTCCCTGTTGAGTTTCTGTTTGGACGATCTGTCTATTACTGATAATGATGTATTGAAGTCCCCAGCTATGATGGTGTTGATGGTTATTTCTGTTTTATTGTCAATTTGGTTTTGTTTTATGAACTGTGGTGCCACTGTGTTTGGTGCATACAGATTTATGATTGTAATATTCTCTTGATGGATCATTCCCTTGATAAGTAGGAAGTAGCCTTCTTTGTCTTTTTTGATTATTTTTGATTGAAGTCTATTTTATCCAAAATTAATATAGCTACACCTGCTTGTTTCTTATTCCCATTTGCTTGGGATATTGTTTTCCACCCTTTCACCCAGAGGAGGTGTCTGTCTTTAGTGGTGATGTGGGTTTCTTGAAGGCAACAGATTGAGGGGTCTAATTTTTTGATCAATCATGTTAGGTTGTATCACTTGATGGGTGAATTAAGGCCATTGATAGTTAGGGTAATGACTGAGATTTGATTTGTTCCCTGCCGTGTTGTGGTGGTAGATGTGTGTTGGTGTTTTCATGGGCTTGAAGTTTTTTGTTCCTACTCTGAGTTTGGTTATTGTGATCTGCTTCTTGTAGGTATTTGACTTTGGTCATTTGTTTCTTCTCTGTGGAGAATTTCCTGAAATACTCTCTGTAGGTTTGGTTTTGTGTTCATATAATTGTAAAGCTGAGTTTTGTCATGGAAAGTTTCCCTTTCACCATCTATTATGAGGGATACTTTTGCCAGGTAGAGTAGTTTGTGTTGGAAGCCATAGGTTCTTAGACTTTGGAGAGTTTTACTCCAGGCCCTTCTAGCTTTCAGGGTTTCCATTGAGAAGTCTGAAGGAATTCTGATGGGGTTACATTTGAAAGTGGTGCACTGCTTTTCCCTAGCTGCTTTTAGGATTTTCTCTTTGGTGTCAGTGTTTAGAATCTTAATCATAATATGTCTTGGGGAGTTT
The DNA here is from genome assembly GCF_020740685.1 of Jaculus jaculus. Taxonomy (NCBI): domain Eukaryota; kingdom Metazoa; phylum Chordata; class Mammalia; order Rodentia; family Dipodidae; genus Jaculus; species Jaculus jaculus. Next base: position 28,903,569 of record NC_059104.1, read on the forward strand.
CTCCTTTGGTCTGGTCTGTTTGGAGTTCTGTTGACTTATTATATCTTGATGGTTCTTTCTTTTAAGAGACTGGGGAAGTTTTCTTCAATTATTTTGTTAAGTAAGTTCTCCATGTCTTTGGTCTGAAATTCTTCTCCGTCTGGTATTCCAATAATTCTGATATTAGGATTTTTAAGTGTATCCCACAATTCCCTCATGTTCTGTTCACAGAAACTTTTGAAATTACTGAAGTTTTTGAACTCAAACTGTTTCTTCCATCTTGTCTTCCAGATTAGATTTTCTATCCTCCATTTCACTGACTCTATTCTTGAGAGCCTCTAGAGATTTTTGGACTTGTTCAATTAAGTTTTCATTTTCTACTACTTTTCTATGTATCATTTCCATCACTCTGTCAAGCTCCCTTTTAAGATAATTTTCTCATTTTCTTGATGATTCTTGGAATTCATCCTTGCATTTCTTTATGTCTTCATTTAGTATGGCCAGCTGATTTTTAAGCTCTTTTTTTTTTCACTGTCCCTCAAAACTCTTAACTCTCTTTGAACTCCTTATAATATCTTATCAATTTATTCTAGCTTAGTTATGGTAGCATCCACATGATTATCAGTCCTTTGTTGCTTTCCTACAAGTTCTACCAGTAGGTTGGTCAGGGTTGCATTGCTCATAGCTTTAATTTGATGTTCTGATCCTAATGACTCTTCTATGTTTTGGTTATATGTACTCATTGTAATACTGGGTGATCTAACTGGATTTTCTTGCATTTGATTTTTCTTGTTATTTCTTTTGTGCTGTGGTCTGCCCATGACAGTGTATGGGCTGGTAGGTGGGTGGATCAGCCTGGGCTCTAGCTCAATGGCAGTTGCAGTGGGACTGGGATCACTGAATGTGCAACAGCAGGAACAGTAATGTGGGCAAGTGTGCAGAGCAGTTTAATCTTCCACACACAGGGATCGATCAGCAAGTGATTGGTGAGTAATTGGAGTGCAGCGGCAGTAGTGGCGAGTGTGGCTGCCACGGGGGTGGGGCGTGTGGCTATTTGGTGGGAGGGGTGGTCTACCCGATCTGCAATATCCTGTTTTCCCTCCCTCTGGGCCCTCTCACTGACAAGAAGACCCAGAAAACCCTTAATGTCTTGCCTTTCTTTCCCAGGATTTGCAGTGCAACTAGGTGGTCGCCATCTTGTCCGGAAGTCCATGTCGTTATTTTAACTTCTAGGCACCTAGTATTTAATTAAGGAACAACTAATTGCACAATTATAATTTTATGTATATTTTATGTTTTATGGTTTAATTAGGCCTAGTTAGCATGGTGATATTTAGGAGTGACACCTAATACCATAATAATTTGATGTGAGGCTCTTTGGAGGAGGTATAGTTTAAGCTGGTGTGTGCAGAAAATAGCCAAGCAGGGAAAAATGAGGGGAAGACATAAGCAGATGGCCAGGTGGGAGGTGTGAGGGAGTGGGACAGACTGTGTGATGCAGCATGCCATATTACAATGTCTACTCAACCTTGAGGGGAGTAGTGTAACCCGTAGAGAGTTTGTATGCGAAACAGTATGTAAAATCTACTTAATGTGCCAGAATGATCATCATGAGTACTTGAACAATACTTTATAGAAAGTTTCAGTAGTACATGGAAACCAATAGGAAGTGTCATATATTAAGTAGAAGATAGTCTTTAAGTCATTGCAGAAAAGAAGTGGAACACACCATTGTATCTGTGTGTAGAATCTTACAGTGATTAATTGCAAGTCAAAGTGAGAATGAGAAATGAGAAATTTTAACTAAGCTTGAGGCCTTTGGAAACATGCAGAAATTTGAAGAAAATAATTGTATGTGGAGAAGAGAATTGAGGTTAAGAATATGATAAACACAGTCATTTGTTAAAATGCCATATGACTCTAGCTAGTATTCATAGGGAATTCCTCCCTTAAATTAGATGAAAGTCTTAGTCAGAATATACTAAAAATAATACTCCATTCTAATAAATGTTAGATTTTTTGGTTTATTCCAAATACACTTTGTCTTGCTGCTACTTCATGTCTACCACAATTGAGAGTAAAAATATAAAAACTTTAACTAATGTTATCTACTTAGTATTCTTTGCCTTTTGGAACTAAGAAATGACTCTCTTCTGTAAAACATAAAATGAAAAATGACCTCGGATGCTTTGGGGAATTGATACATGTATAGATATGAAACCTCGTTGCAGTCACAAAAACATCTGTGTTTTTGTGTACATACATGTAAACATGCATGCATACATATGCACACACACATACAAATATATGTATATATATATACATATATCTATATCTATATGCATTCATACATGCACATACAAAATCTATTCATGTAGATTATATCTCTAGGCATTGGAGCTTTCCATAGGATTAAATGAAAGAGTATTAAATAAAAAATAAGCTTAGGTTAGACCACATGAGGGAAATAAATTACATTAAAAGAAAAAAGTCCCTACTTTAATGCAGTTATCACACAAGAATTCATTTTATAAAATGAGACAATTACTTTATCAAAGATTAAAAACTGATTCTTACAATGTTTCACAATTACATTAAACTAAATTTGACTGAAACAGCCAAAGAATAATAAGAAGAAATGCAAATGGTACTAGTAGTGATAGTAAAAGTTGGAGGAGGGGAATTATAATCTATTTTAACACATCAGAATCATTTTACCCAAATATTGTTGCACCATAAATGCAAAATTGCAATGAAGATTATGATGTGGTAACACATTAGAATTGGGAAAGTATAATGCCTCAAAGAGCTCTGGGAATATCAGTGAGTGGCATTAAAATTTGGAATATGAAGGAAGCAATTCTGCAGCTTGCTTTCTCTTGATTCATCCATTTTTTCCCTCTTATTTTATGAAGCATATAATCAGGACACATAATCACTCCCTGGCTCCTTACATCATTTCATTGTTTGAAATACCTCTTGCAAGCAATCAGTGGGGCGTGAAATGTCTCTTGATTCTCACCTTCTAATAGTTCCTCATTAGGGCTTTGGCTAGATTAAAAAAAAATTAATTTAGTTGTAGCTGAGGTTCTCACCTTTGCTCCAATTCCAGTGCTTTCTCTTTTTAATCAGTGGAGGCATGGCTGACCTGAAGAGAATTCAGATGAGAAAGGAATCATGCCATGCCCCTCCATAATTCATTCCCCTCCTGCACCCTATTGCAATCACAGCAGTGGGTGAACAGAGGTGAAAAACAAACTGACTTTGGTACTGTGGTGAATTCTAACAACACAGAATTTTCTGGATTCCTGACTCTGGAAATATTTACAGAATTATAAGGGAATCTCTTAATAACTACCACGGATTACAAAGATGACAAAATGAATCAAATATTAATAGTGATAACTAAAAATGCATTAAGGAAGATGCTGTACACAGGGATATTATCTTTGTAATTTATAATATCTGGTCTTGAAATCCATGTTGCCTTTATTTGTTTGGAGAAATCAACTTTAAATATTTTAAATTACAAAAATAATATGTACCAAGAGAGTCTACAATTTAATTTTAAAGAATGTGAAAATGTACAAAAAAAATAGTTAATTAGTGTTACTCTTCCAAACAAGTTAGTCTGAAGGACATTGTGTCTTCTTACCATACTCAGCTCAATTGACTTTAGACATTTTAGATATTTGTGCACTTGTATTTTTGGAACAGATTTCACAGACCTCTCTGGATTAAATCTTTGAGTATACACATTTGAAATATCAGGTATTTCTCCTAAGTAGTAGCATCTATATTAAATATCTATTCCTTTTGTTTGTTTGTTTGTTTGTTTTTTTAAGTTAGGGTCTTACTCTAGCCTATGCTGACCTGATCTTACTCTGTAACTCCAGGCTGGCCTTGAACTCATGGTGATCCTCCTACCTCACTCTGCCAACTTCAAGTGCAGGGACTAAAGGTTTGAGGAACCAGATTTGCATTTATTTGTTTTGAGACCAGTTATGACATACCACAGTCTAGTCTGGAAGTCACTATTTAGCCTTATAATGAGCTTGAATTTCTTATCCTCCTGTTTTAGCTTCTGAAAGGCTTGCATTCAAAACACACACACACACACACACACACACACACACACACACACACACACACTCTACACCAACCTCCATGTTTTGCTAGGCACTTTCAGACTACACAATGTTTTTTCCCAGTTTATAGTATCATTAACAGGCTCTATAGCTTTCATTATTCAACAACAAGGGTTATTTCTTATCCAGTAAGGCTTGCAGTATTTGAACTCCATGAAGGCATTTGTCTGAATGCTATTTCTGCTGACTTTTAACTCAAGCTATAACTACAGACCATGCAAATATTTGAAGTATATTTGAAATGTATTTTCAGGTAAATGAAAAAATATTGACAGAATAATTTTAAAACCTTTTTAAGTTGATTTCTATATAATTTCTACACACATGATATCAGTTTCCATGTTCTTTCCTCCTAATGGGTTACAAATCTCTAAAGTTATGTTGATTTGTGCACTATAAATCAATAACTGCACATAAATGTTTTATTTTTAATTATGATAGAGGCAAAATAAAGAACTAATACTTTTGTTGTTTTCTTGAAATGACAAAACTATACAAACAATTGTCACCATGCAACCAAATTGTTGTATTTGTATAGAAATAAATAAAATGTCATATTCACTTTATTCATTGTGTACATAACTATTATGGAATATCAAAGTATCAGGAAGTTTTCATAGTGTAGTGAATGGTTAGTAAACTGGATTCCAAATATTAGAAAAGTGAAAATCATGCTATTTTATATATCAAAACTATTTTTCTATGAAGTGTTTTAAAATAAGTGCAAACATATGTCTATGCCACACTAAGAAAAAGCCTATAAAATAACAATTGTTATTGTCATTATGGAGTGATCACTTATTTTGAAACATCAATTAGGCATGCATATGTACATATTATATTGTTATGCAATTGTCTATGTCAGTATATATGCATCTAAATGATATTTAAATTAAGTTTATATATTTTGATTAAAATTATTGCTGTATGTTTTATTTATTTATTATTATTAACAAAGTATTTCATATGGATACGTCATGTGTTGGTACCCTTTTTCATCAACCTGTTGCACTTGCTTATCTCTTTTATAGTAGGGTGACTTCCCTCTCAGTTGGAGAATCTGTTATTCTTTATTAGAAGGTAGTGAGGCCCAAGAAGATAAACTATCCCTCACAGTTCAGCCATGCCACAGTTGGAACCACAGAGTAATTGGGTAGGGAAATAAGAGTGCTGCTTCCATGCTGAACCTGATAATCAGCACCATGCTGAAGAAGGCAGACCCCGAGGATACTGAAAACTTACCAAAAAGCAGAGATCCAGAGGCTCCTAAGAGCTCATCACTGAAGTATTCTTAAAACTCACCCATCACAGCTCAGGGAATTTTGCATAAGAAGGGGTGGAAAAAATTGCAAGAGCCTCATGTTGACACATCATGCCCACAGGCATTTCCTCCCCCCCCAAAAAAATACCTGATTGTTTCTCCCACAATGCATTATCCACAACCCCATAGGGAATACTTGCAACCCCACTGAGGAGTGTCCCCAGCCGAATGGGGGCCAGAATGAGGGAAAAGAGGGTACCCATATGTTATGTATCCATACAAAATATGTTAATAAGAATAATAACATAAAATAGAATAAAATAAGTGGATAATACCTGAAAAGTAACTCAAGATTGTACTATGTGCAACTATACACACACCTGAACATATACACATACACACACACTACAAAGAAAACCACAAAATTTGCACTTAAAGGAGACAACAGAGGGTAAGGGGTTATGAAGTCAGCAAAGGAGTATGCTATAATAAGTGTGAAACAGAGAAATTGTTATATCTAAATTCATCATCCACTTCCAGGATCTCACCATCAAACTAATGTTCAAAGCTAAAATTGTGGTGACCATCCATAACTTATTCATGTCTATCATTCACTAACTCACTCTACAACTGAGCATGTGTCATGGTCAGTTGGCATTATGCTCAGTGTTAGAGATACAGCACTGGAAATTCCCACTCATTCCAGCCATAGGTCTCCCTGATACCTGTCTTAGATTGGGTTCTCTAGAATCAGATTCTGAGATGAGATGCATGGAGAAGTTTTGCAGGGTAGAACTCTTAGAGGTTCCTGTGTAGGTATGGAAGGCAGACAGTTAGGGTGATCCAGGGGTAAACTGACCCATAATGCAATGCAACCGAGGCCTCCCACCTCTATGGGGCTTTGCAGTTCATCTACTTTTTCAGAACTGTCTGAAGTTGAGCTTTCTTTTCTCCACATCAGCTAGATGCACACTGTACATACAGTCACAGGAAGGAATGTGACCTTAGGCAAAGCAATCTCCATGTGAGGATGGCCCAGTAAAGGACAGAGCTGTGATGCCTTGGGTTCTATAAGAGTCACATCTGGCTGAAGCAGACATTTCAGTGCAGGGAGGTATCCAGTGTCACCAAAAACGCTTCCATCCCCATTGTCTGGGCCTTTGTTTGCCTATCAGCTATCTCAACAGCTTGAGCAGGTCAGGTCAGGAACTGCAGATAAGTGAAACCATGTGCATTTGTCTTTCTGTGATTGTGTGAGATTGCTGAGTATCCTCTGTTCAAAATCTGTCCATTTTTCTACAATTTTCATTGTCATTGTTCTTACTTGTGTGTAGAATTTCATTGTGTAAATGTGCTATAACTTCTTTGTCTAATCATCCAGTGATGAGCACCTGCATTGAGTCCAGTTGTTAGCTATCATGAATTGAGCAGCTATAAGCATGGTTGAGCAAATATTTCTGTAGTGAAGCATGGAGCATGTAGGATAAATTCTCAGCAAGGTAATAACTAACTGGGTCTGTTGGCAGCTTTATGTTCATCCTTTCTGGAATATCTGTATTGATTTCCATAGTGGCTGTACAAGTTTACATTCCCACCAACAGTGGATGAGGGTTCCTCTTTCCCCACATCCTCACCAACATTTGTTGTGGTTAGATTTTTTTAATGATTGTCATCCTTACTGCAGTAAGGTGCAATCTTATGGTTGTTATAATTTGCATTTCCCTGATGGTTAGGGTTGTTGAACAATTTCTTAAGTGTGTGTTAGCCATTTATATTTCCTCTTCAGAGAACTCCCTATTCAGTTCTCTGACCCATTTTTGGAGGGGTTGTTTGATTTTTTTATTGCTTAGTTTTTTGAATTCTTTATAGATTCTAGATATTAGGCTTCTGTCAGTGTGCAGCTGGTGATTATTTTCTCCCATTCAATAGCCCAAGCAATAAGACAGGAGAATGAGGTAAAAGGGAAACAAATTTGAAAGGAAGAAGTAAATTTATCCTTATTTGCAGATGACATGATCCTAAACATAAGTTACCCAAAATTCTCCATCTCAAAACTTCTAAAGGTAATTAGTTCCTTTAGCAAAGTAGCAGGATACAAAACCAACATGTAAAAATCAGTAGTCTTTCTATATGCAAAGGACAGATATGCAGAGAAAGAAATTATCAAGACTGTCCCATTTTCAATAGCAGCAAAAATTTAAATACCTGGGACTAACACTAACCAAGTGTTATGATGTGAAAGACCTATATAGTGAGACACTAAAAGAAAAAAAAAAAAAAAAAAAACCTCAAGAAAGAAATAAAGGAGGAACTGAAAAGATAGAAAGAGCCCCCATGCTCCTGGATAGGTAGATTTAATATTGTGAACGTGGCAAGTCTACCAAAAGCATTACACAAATTTAATGCAATACCAATAAAAATATCAGAATCATTCTTCACAGAGATAGAAAAACATGATCTCAAATTCATATGAAATGACAGCAGTCCTCAGACATACAAACATATCCTCAGCAAAAGAAACACATCTGGGGCTGGAGAGATGGCTTAGGGGTTAAGGGGCATGTCTGAGAAGCCTAAGAACCCAGGCTCCGTTCTCCAGGTCCCATGTAAGCAAGATACACATGGTGGCACATGCATATGGAGTCTGTTTGCAGAGACTACAAGCCAAGTAGTAACCATTCTCTCTCTCTCTCTCTCTCTCTCTCTCTCTCTCTCTGTCTCTCTTTCCATCCCTCTCTGTGTCTCTAATAAATAAAAAATAAAATCTTAAAAAAAGAAACACCTCTAGAGGTATCACCATACCCAATATAAAGCTTTATTACAAAAAAGCATGGTACTGGCATATGAACAGAAACATAGAACAATGGAACATAACTGAATACCTGGATCTTAAGCCAAATAGCTACATCTACTTGATCTTTGACAAAGGTCCCAATAACACAGACTGAAGAAAAGGCAGCATCTTCAATAAGTAGTACTGAGCAAACTGGATAACCATATGTAGAGAGTCTACCCATTCATCTTATCATACAAAAAAATTTAGTCCAAATGTACTGAAGACCTCAGTATATGACCTGAAACTCTTCTACTGGAACAAAAAGCAGGAGGTAGAGAAATACTCTTAAATAAATAAGTAACAGTAGCCTAGGAGATTAAACAATCACTCAGCCAATGGACTGTCATGAAGCTAAAAAGCTTTTGCACAGATAAACTTTATTTCTGTTAGGCAAAATTTTGCTGTTACATAAAAGAAAATTCATGTACTAAATTATTTTGCTTCATCACAACACAACATACTTTTTAAAAAAGTATTATTATCTTCATGAATCAATGTTAAAAATATGTTGAGACTGAAATTGGCACATTTAGTCAAGCTGCTAGGATAGTGTTGTATGGTTCATGTAACTTATTCATTACTCCACTTTGAGAAAACATCTAATTTAAAAGATGTGCATATGGTCTTATATGCATAGAATATTGTAGTTAACATATGCAAAACATTTTAAAATATAATTAAGTGAACTAAACTAGTATCTTGACAATTTTAACTATTGAATATAAACACTAATTGTTTATTTTGTCTCATAACCAAAATATTTATTTTTAAAGATATTTGAATTTTCTGTAGTTTTATCACAAACATAGATATATCAGTTGTGTGTATGTAGATATTCTTTATTACATTGCACTTTACAAAATTCATTTAATTATATATTTTATTTTCAATATGCACCATTTTTGTGGTTCAAGAATACATAGTTGTGACCTATGAAAGTTAATATAAGTAATTATTATGCACTTTTTAAAAGTGATATATTTCTTCATTTTATAAGGTATACAGAGATTCTATAATCTCTGTAGTATTAATGGAAATATCCTTAAAAAGTACTCAACGTGTTTAATGTTAAGGTATACATATCTGTTAGGCAGTTAAAATGGAATTGCTATAGAAATATAAAAAAAAAGAATAATCACAACTAGATTCTCTAGTATTTTATCATATTAAACTTAAAAGAAAAGATTTTGATCACATTGAGAAATACAGCATGGCATGTTTTCATACAAAACAATATGTGGAATTGCAATTTGTTTATTGAAAATGGTCTCTAAGAAATACCTGTTTTAAAAAAGAAATCTGTTTAACAAAAACATCTCCTTTGTGTATCAGCATGAAAAAATAAAAAAGAAAACGGGTCACAGGTTTGAAAGATGACAGTGTGTTGCTAAGTCATCATCAGTACATCTCTGCTGAGGATAGGTCATGTATAAGAATTCATACTACTGGTAAGTGTACATAATCTCTCTCTCTCTCTCCATTTATATATATATATATATATATATATATATATATATATCACACACACATACATATATATATATATATATATATATATATATATATATATATCAGCAATTTGTATTTCTTTTTAATAGTTTATTTATTTGAGAGAAAGAAAAACATAGTGAAAGACAGACAGGTAGAGAGGGAGAGAATAGGTGGACCAGGGCCTCCAGTACTTAAAATGAACTCTAGCTGCATGTCCCACCTTGTATATCTAGATGACAAAGGAAATGGGGAGTCGAACCTGGATCCATAGGTTTTGCAGGCAAACACCTTAACCACTAAGCCATCTCTCAATCTCAGTATTTGTATTAATATAAACATATCACAAAAGCCAATTGTAAGCTCTCTGGAACAATATTTTATAGTGTAATAAGTTATGAAATACACAATGTTTATAACACTTTAGAAAGAATAAGAACATGCATCATTGTAATATTGCCTTAAATCTAATTAGAGTTTAGTATGCTTGGAGGAGGTGTTTTCCATTTCTTCACAATGAGAATATTCTATTCATGTGAATAATGAAAGATTTCTGACATTCTCAGAGAACCAGCTATGATGATGAAAAAAAAGTGTCCTCTTCTCCTGATAACAAGAAAGAGTTCTATTAGTACAAATTGGAATGTTGTCAACCCCATAAGTGCAGAACAAGATATAGAGATTACTTTTCCAGGAAGCGGGGAATTTTAGATTGAAATTATGTTATATAGCATGGTATTCTTCCCCTTCTGATTTCTTAGATACTGTCAAATAATTCAGTTATCTAAACAATGATAATATTATGATTTGTGATACATATATATTAATATAATATATGTGCATATATATTCAGCCTACATATTATATATATTCAGTATATATATTCAGCCTTTCAAACTAAAATATAATTTATCACTGGATACTATAGCATTAGAATGAATGAATTGTAGAAATCATAAATTTTGAAAAATAAGCAATCCTATTTATCATTATGAGAATATTGTTCATTAATATATGTCAATAGTTATCAATTACATGTCTGAAGTTGTTTTTTGTCAATCTTTTACATTCATATTGTTTGTTGCAATTTGTTTCTGGGCTCTTAGTACTGCACGTTTTCCTCCATAATTTGGGTATTTGTAGAGAATTATGAGAGTCTCTCTGTATTTTTTACATTTGATACTTGGTCCTGGGCTGAAATAATGGCTCAGCAATTAAAGACATTTGTTTGCAAAGTCTGATGGCCTGGGTTTATTTCCCCAGTACCTATAGGAAGCCATTATATCTCTCTGAGTGTGTGTCATGAAGAAATTAATAAAATATTTTTTAAAAATAAATAAAAGTCAATCATAAATAATATTTGACACAAGATGATTTTTTTAGTTAATGATATTTTACTTATTTCAGCTATAGTTCAGATATTTTTATATGCTTTATTCATTCTCTTATGGGGACATTGCACTTTTTAAATAAAATTGAATTTACTCTGAGAATATATGTATATTTGTATTTCAAGAAATTGATGTACAGGCGAACTGTAATTTATTTTGCTAAGTGAAATCTCAAGTTGTTCCATTTTTATTCATTAGTTCTCTGTAATTTTATTTTAAAGTTATGCATTTACAAAGAAAATATAGAATGCATAATGTAGGTAAAATAAAAAGCCTTCAGTTTTTGTAATGCACTGTGGAGCCCAAAGGTAATTGCCTTATTGACATTATGATAAATTTAAGTTTAGAGAGTTCAAATAAACATCGGTTATCTTCACTCAGAAATGTGCTCAACAATTCATGCCTCAAATGCCTATCATATATTTTAAGTGAGAATAATTTATAGCCCAATTATAGTCTGTCTTTTAGTGTGCTTAAATTTGACACAGAGAAAGGCTCATTCATAAACTAAAGTTTGTAGGAAACTAGTGCAATTGTGATGAAGAAATACTTTCAGGAATTGGAATTTTAGCTTATTTATAGCAAAGTGGATTTACTTAATTGTTATTTATTTTATCTGGTTCTCATGCTTCCAATGGGATAACTTCAGTGGATATGTTAAATAAGCAAGCCAACAACAAAGACGTGAATGTCCTGAAGCATCCCAACGCCCTGCTCGAAAAAGGAGTGTATGGAGTACTGCTTGCTGATTGAATGGAAGAAAGGTACTAACTAATCTTCAGCCATAGTGAGAGATATGACCATCTTGAATGGACAGGACCAAAAAAGCATTCAGATAAAAGACAAACTTCATTAAGTTTCCAATTTGGATTGTCATGGCAACATGGATCACTCACCTTGAGTGATGTTCTACAGTTATTTTTTCTATGCCCTCCATTCAAGGAAGGCAGCCTTGTTATAATCAACCCACCTTTAGTTTCTACTATTTTGAGCCTTTCTTTGTGTATAAACCTAACTCCTATGCTCAGCACATTCTAATATATCATATTTTATGAACTCAAGTGTTGCTTAATTCTCGAATCGTAAATGAAGCCAATGAAGAATTTTAAATTGTCAAACTTTTATCCCTTGTAACAATATATGTTGTATATAATTGGTTTTATATTTGTTTAGCTTTTTGCTAACTTTCTGTTCAGAAAATAATACAGCAATAGCAAAATGCATTTGCTTGCACCCCTGGGTTAACTCCTGATCTTCTAACAAAGGGCAAAATGCAATGGAATTGTGCTTTTATGGAATTTATGTTTCATAGAAAAGCAGTAAGATAGCTCTCATTACTCCCCTCTCACTCATCAAGAAGCCATATTCTACAATTGGTTTGGACACTTCTGTGACCCAGATGTCAGCAGAAATGTATTTCATTTTGAGCTTCAAATAAAAAGTCTTGCAGTCTTGTACCATGTTCAGGAAGACAGAGGCAAGTGCAGGCTCTTCAAGTTCACATCTGGCTATGGGCTTCAGCTTTCACATCAGCAGCCTTTGGTTTCTCTACAGAATTCACATCAAGATAAGTCTACATAGCACACCTATGGCTATCTGTACATTTATGTAATTTTCACCAAAAAGCACACAAGTAAAGAAATAGATTTGATAAATCAGAATTCCAAAGAAATGAAATTAACAATTAATAAATTAAGTAAAATTATATTAGTCCTGACAATACCAGCTCTTTTTCAACGCTTCCTCCATCTCTTCCTCCTCTGCTCTCTCTAGCCCTTCATTCATTGGTATGTCTAATGCCCGACATTTTCACTCTTGCCAAACTATCTTCTCAGTACTTTCATTTGTATCTGAAGGCACATTTTCCATATGGAACCTCTCACCAAAATCATAAATTGTGAAGCAAACATACTTGCAAAACCCCAACCATGAGTACGTAGTGAAACCAAAATTTGCATAAATGCATAGTATTGATCATAACTACTAAGGTTATATATGCAATAAATGATGAAATATAATATAGGATGCTTATTTTATGGCATATCTCTATAACAATGAGTGTATAATAGCTTAGGGATATTGTACTTCAAAATACCTTAAAAATAGCAGAAGGGGAATTCCCTTTAGCCTTCCAGATCACCTTATCTCCAGATAATTTAGCTTTTTAGGAATCCATTTTTTTCAATACTCTGTTAAATAAGATAAGGACCCAAAGTTGGGGTCACAGGCCTGCGGATTTCTCCCCATACTTCAAAGATAACATGTCATTAAGGAAGTTCATATTTGAATCCAAGTTCCCATTTAGCAAATTATCTTCTCACCTCAGTAACTGTAAATCAAGAAAAATTCCTCACAGCAGTGGCCAGAATTTGTTCCCGAAGTGATTCTTCATCCTGCCAATTTGGATTGACTATCATAATTAAATCCCATGCCTACTGGGCACTAAAATATATACCTTGGAAACATGAACTTATGCCCCTTGATTCATAGGCTCATGGCTTTTATATAATGCAAAGTGGATTCAGTTTATCCAAAAGTCCTCTGATGCTTTATCAGCTCCAACACTGTTCAAAAATGTGTGGGGTATTTCGTGAAACTCAGGTAAAGGTAAATTCTTTATTGTGAGTTAATATAATATCAAAAACTATAAACATACCACCAATAAACAATGGCACAGAGTAATCATTTACAAACTAAGAAAATAAAGAATGAGAGAGGTCCAAAGAAAGATCAAACTACAGCAAGACCAAATTCAACAGAGCAATCCCCCTATCTTGTGCTCTAAATCTGGAATCTGGGAATTCAGCTGGACTCCAAAGGGCTTGTGTAGCCCAAACCTGATTTATGTGGCCTCCAACATGCAGCAGCTCTCTTGGGATGGCTCCTCTCCAAACCTGCTTCTTCCCTCAGCAGAAGTTTCATAGTTCTCTAATTTCTAATACTCCCTGGTCTCCATTGCAAATTAGAATTTGCCTTCATAGCTACATATCTTGGTCCCTTTGAGCCTTCTTGCAGGGGCAACAGACAGTGCCTTTGCAAGCCTAAGGAAGCCTGGAGCTAGAACTCAAGATCCCCACAGTCTTGTATCTTTCATTTATCAGGCTGGAGCTGTGGCTTCATGGACCATAGTTCTATAAGCCTCTGTATATGTAGTAGGACCTCCCTGGAAAAATTCTTCCATAAATGATTGCATTTGAGCAAGGAGTCCCTTTAGCTTTGCCTTTCTTCTTTAAAATGAAGTTGGATTATCACAAGATAAAGCCTTTGATGTGTAGGATTCTTGAGCATAAGACATCTTTCCTATTACACTAGTAAGGTACAAAAAGGTTTCTATTCAATGATGCTAATCTGTTTAACAATCACTGATGCTCCTTGAACACCAGCCTGAAGCTATTCTGTCTTGTTGCCTTATTTCCCCTGCCAAACATATGCCATCACTTTTTAATGCAGTCTCATTCAAATTCTCAGAATGTGGGCAGAATGCAGCCAGGTTCTTTGCCAGAATAAAATATGAGCTGCCTCTAGGCCACTTCCTAATAGTATCGTTGTTTCCTTCTGAAACCTTCTGAGTTGGGCCATCACAGTCCACATTTCTTTTGGCATTCTGCCATTCCAAATTACCACCAAAGTGTCTCATCAAGCTGTGCTTACAGCATTCTAAGGCTTTTGTAGCTCAAAGTTTCAAACTCTCCCATATTCCTCTCACAAACTAGTTATACAGGCATCTATACCACCTGGTCAGATTTATCCTAGCCATGGATGAACTTCTTGGTACCAGTTGTCTATATTGGCTCAACATCTTTTTGATGTGGCAAATTTCTTAACAAAGGAAATTCAGTGAGGAAAGTTATTTCCACTTGCAGTGCAAGGGGAGACAGTCCATTAGGGCAGGGAAGGCATAGCAACCAAGTCATGAAGTTCACGGGGAGAAAGTCCATCAGGGCATGGGAGGCTTGGCAGCAGGAAGATGTAGCAGAGCACTTCATATTGCATCTGCAGTAAACAAGTAGAGAGTACTGAATGCTGTCACTCAGCTAGCTTTCTGCCTTAAAAAAAAAAAATCTTACTTATTTATTTGAGAGAAGGAAAGAAAAGAGAAGAGGAAGACAGAAAGAAAGTGAGTATAGCTGTGTAATGGCTTCCTGCCACTGGAAATGAACTGCAGACACATGTACATTTGGCATTACATAGGTACTGGGGAATTGAACCGGGGCCATCTGGCTTTATAAGCAAGTGCTTTGAATTGCTGAGCAGACTCTGCAGCACACATTCTTCTTTTTACAGAGTCCAGGACCACCATTGCATGAGACAATGCTACCTACATTTAGGGTGGTTCTTCCCACCTCAGTTAACATAATCCAGAAAATCTCTCAGAGAGAGGCACAGAAGTTTGTTTCCATGATGATTTTTGTCCCATTGATACCAAGATTAACCAACAAAAATTTACTAAGTAGAATTATCAAAAACCAAGCAAACACTGCAAGTTATAAGAACATGGATGAAGTCAAAGACTGTCATACTGAGTTAAATAAACCAGACACAGAAGGATTTATGGTGCTTGTTATTAACCCTAAAGTCAGTCTAGATATTGAATAAAGTAAAACCCTATAGTTTGGACTGGCAGCTTCTGTGAACTAGATAAAGTGGATAAAAAAGGCAGTCTTAGTCATAGGGTGAAATATTTAAACATAACATATTAATATATCCAGATGATTACTATATAGTGGAACGTTTATTTAAAGCTATCTATTAAGAACTTCTGGTCAAGGGCTGGAGAGATGGCATAGTTGTTAGGCACTTGCCTGTTAAGCCTAAGGACCCTGATTCGAGGCTTGATTCCTCAAGACCCACTTTAGCCAGATGCACAAGCAGGCGCACTTGTCTAGAGATTGTCTGCAGTGGCTGGAGGCTCTGGCATGCCCATTGTCTATCTCTCTCTCTCTCTCCCCCTCTTTCTCTTTCTGTCTTTCACTTTAAAATAAATAAATAAACAAACAAACAAAAAATTGTCTGGTCAAGATGATGACTGAATACCAGCAACTGGGGAAAAATGACCAACATCTGTCTAAGCAACTAATAGTCTAAGCTACTCAGAAGCAAACAACCTAATGTGATGCTCAGACAAGTGCAATAGGGGTACACAGCCATGGTTGGTAACCTACTGCTCTTGATTTGGCTAATTGATCAGCTCAGTGGAAAGGAACCCATAGCTGGAGCTGGGAAACAAGTCAGAACCATATCCAAAAACGAGCCCACTCTACACTATCAAAGTGCCATCAATTGTGGGCTACAGCTATTAAATTCTCTCTAAAATAATAATGATTATCTCATCTATCTGGTGTTAACTTCAGTCTCCATTGGGGAATTTGCTTCTCTTTTTCAGATGGACACAGATGCTGATGAGAGAATCAGCCCATTGCATCTCACCAAGGCCCCAGCCGAAACCAAAGTAAATGGGGAAATTAGCAAGTGTGCTGCTTCCTTGGTGAACCTGATACCAGCAAAACGGTGAAGGAGATAGACACAGAAAACACTCAAATCCTACCAAACCAGCTATCCAGAGACACAGAGGCTCCCAAGACCTCATCACTGAACTACATCTAAAATTAACCCAACAAGGCTCAGAGAAATTTGCAAAAGAGTGGGCAGAAAGATTGTTAGAGCCACATGTTGGGACATTATGCACAGAGACATTGCCTCTTACCCATAACTGATGGCTAACCCCACAATGCACGACCCACACTCTCCAATGAGGATGGTCCCTGCGGAGGGGGGAGGATAGGGAGTAGGCTAACAATAGTACCAACATGGCTGTATACACACTGTGCACATAATTAATAAACAAAATAATATTTATTATATATTAATAATATTGTAAATCTTAAAAATTGCTGAAAGGGAGGCTTGGAATTTAGATCCACTGTTAAAAGCTCTGCCTAAAAAACCTTCCAGCCTCAGTTCAATTTCAAGCTCCCTCCATGTAATAAAAAAGATGCAGAATTTGGCTCAAGGGTCTGGCATTATTTTGCAGCAGTAAGAAGCCCTGGTATGATCACACACACACACACACACACACACACACACACACACACACACACAGAGAGAGAGAGAGAGAGAGAGAGAGAGGGAGAAACTCATACACATGTATGAATGAAAAAATGAATGAATAATAAATAGAAATGCATGGGCTAGAGAAATTGTTCAGTGGTTAAGGCACATGCCTGCTAATGACTAAGTTTCAGTCCCCAGTACACACATAAATCCTGATACATCCCTGGTGACCTCGAAGCCCTGGAGAGCTCACTCACTCTCTTTCTCGTACTCTCTGCTTGCAAAAAAGGAATGAAGTTTTAAAAACATAATTAATTTGTACATCTTGTGTTTATTTTTTTAAACTATTTATTTATTTAAGAGAGAAAGAAAGGGAGGGAGGGAGAGAATGGGTACAACAACGCTTCTAGGCACTGCAAACAAACTTCAGATGTATGTGCTTCCTTGTGCATCTGGCTTACATGGTTCCTGGCTAATTGGACAGGGGTCCTTAGGCTTTGCAGACAAATGCTTTAACTGCTAAACCATCCCTCCAGTCCATGTTCAATGTTTTTTTTTTTTATTCTTTTTTTAAAATTAATTATTTATTTATTTGAGAGCAACAGATAGAGAGAAAGACAGATAGAGGGATAGAGAGAGAATGGGCACGCCAGGGCTTCCAGCCTCTGCAAACGAACTCCAGACGCGTGCGCCCCTGTGCATCTGGCTAACATGGGACCTGGGGAACCGAGCCTCGAACCGGGGTCCTTAGGCTTCACAGGCAAGCGCTTAACCGCTAAGCCATCTCTCCAGCCCATTGTTCAATGTTTTTAATCACAAAATATACTACTGCTGCTGCTATAGCTACTACTAGTGGAAATAAATAAAATTTGGAAAGAGAATTTCGGGGGAATGAATACATTGGTTGCACAAATTTTGGCAATAGTTTTTTATACATCACTTATTTATAAACTTATCAAGCTTTATAAATGAAATGTATATGACTTTGGGGATACTAATCATACTTAAATAAAATTATTTAAAATAAAGACAGTATAACTGTAAAAACATACTTTCACATGAATGATTTGTCCTCACAGCATGGGTGTAAAAGGTTTGGAAAGAAAAGGCACACTGGATGCAATTTATGGTTCTTTATAAACCTAATTCAATTTTTACTAGTGAAGACATTGAATATTTAAAGAAAAATATCTAAAATTATTGTATTGGTTATAAGAACAAAGAAATGGTGTCAGTTTGAAAAAATGCATGCTCGTGGAAATGAAATACCACGTAACTGCTGTGATAACTAATCATATTGCATGACAAATTCCAAAATATTATACTTTAGAAGAAAGTTCCGCTGTGTTGTGTTGCTTCCTTTGGTTTCTTTTCATGAATTTCTATCAAAAAAAAAATTGTCACAAAAGGAAAATGAGGAAGGGGAGAGAAAAGGCTACAAATCAGTTTTAGCAGGATTGTCTGCAAATGCTCGAACAACTAAGCAGTGGGAAATGAGAAGACTTCCTTCTATCAGAGAGTTACCCTCATTCAGTGCAGTTCTACCCAATGCTGTGAAACAACAGACAGATGAGCTAATAAGTCTGCCCTGCCCAAGAGTAAACTCCAAATCTTACAATACCATGCAAGTTCAGCACCACGAAAGGACTTCCCACCAAAACCTAGACTTCTTTTCCTACTAAGACCTATGTGAAGGTCTGAAAGTTCAGTAAGAGTGATTCCAATAACAGTTAGACTTTACACTGAATCTTCTTTAGCCATGAATTTGAAACTTCTTTTTGCCCACGGGGATATGTCAAACAACTAGAGGACACAAGGTGGGAAGAATTCTGCCATAGAAGCTGCTGAGCATGGGAATACTTTGGTCCCACGTGACCAAGACTTTAGTTACACCCAAGTGAAAATGTTACTATGTCAGCAAGAAGAAATAGCAAAAGTTAAATTAGACAACACTACCAACTGATTGCAAAACTCAGATGAATCAGATATCAGAGTGAACTAAGTCTTTTGAAATAATCACCATAAAAAATTCTTTTAACAATGCATTACAATCATTTTATTTTTGGGGGGGATAAAAAATCATACCATCAGCAAAGAAATTACTAAATGAATCAAACAGTGGTTACATAATCAAAACATGTAATATGTAAAGTAAAATATATTCTTATGGTTTGGGAAGATGGCTCAGTGGATAAGGCACTTGCATAAGTGAGGCTAACTGAATTTGGATCCCCAGTATCCATGTAAAAGTTGGGTATAGTAGCTCATATTTGTTATCCCAGTGGGTCCATGACAAGAAGGGAGACAGAGACAGAGCAATCTCAAGGACAAGCTAGCCTTGCAGATTAGCAATGTATAAGGAGGCACTTTGTCTCAAAGGAGGTGGAACTTCAGAATGTAGTCCAAAGATTGTCCACTGACCTCTGCACATATAGCCACACATGTTCACATGAACCTATGCTAAAACAAACACAAATTATTGAATGGGCTTAAGGAACAGCAAGCTGGAGGACTCGATATAATTTAGGTAATCTAAATAGAGGGAATTAGAAAATAGACTATAAAAAAAGAAACCTTTGAGCCAAATTCCCACGTCTTCTGAGATCTAATAAGGTCTACAGTGTTCATGTCTGACTTTGTTTTATGTGGATCCTTCAGAGTTCCTGAAGGTTGGTAATTTATAAGGAAGAGAAATTTTAACATGAGTCATGATTTGGGGAAGGTAAAGGTCAGATCTGTTTTTGTCTTGGCTAAAGGCCTTCTAACTGTGTTGTAGTATGGTAGGTGGCATCATGAGCAGAGTGGATGTCCAAGTGTCCGAACATAACCGAGAACATGCCAAAAAAAGAGCAAGAGGCTGTGGAGGAACCGTGACTGCATTTGCATAATAATATCCTTCATGAATGGAAACTAGCCCACTCCTGGAGACACCAGTATCAACACCTACATAAGGAAATTAATTACTTAAACACTCTCTAGGCCTAGTCTCCCCAAAAGTCATATCATTTGTCAGCATTTATATTAGTGACTGAGCTGCAGGCAATGGCACATGTTGGGGGCAAACAATATGAATATTGTACAATGCATATCAATGAAGTCTAGGAATAAAGAAAAGTGAAAATAAGGCTGAAGGAACATTCAAGGGACTAATGACTTATAAATTCCTAGATTAAGTAAAACACTTAAAGAGGTAGGTTCAAGCTGAGTAAACTTCAAAGTACGTACCAACAAAAAAGTTTATCAAGATATATAATAGCTACAATCACGAAAATCAAATGTGTGTGTGTGTGTGTGTAGTGATCACATCCAGAGAATGTGTTACCTAATGTATTTAAAAATTATAATGACAGGGCTGGAGAGATGGCTTAGCGGTTAAGCGCTTGCCTGTGAAGCCTAAGGACCCCGGTTTGAGGCTCAGTTCCCCAGGACCCATGTTAGCCAGATGCACAAGGGGGCGTATGTGTCTGGAGTTCGTTTGCAGTGGCTGGAAACCCTGGCGCACCCATTCTCTGTCTCTCTATCTGCCTCTTTCTCTCTCTGTCACTCTCAAATAAATAAATAAAAATTTAAAAAAATATATAATAACAGAGTTCTAATCTGACACAGAGTCAGCGTCTGAAAGACTAAAACTGTCAAACAAAAATGACTAGAGGGTTGGAGGGATTGCTTAGTGTGGTTAAGGCCCCTGCCTGTAAGGCCAAAGGACTCATATTCAATTCCCCAGGACCCATATGTGCTAGATGCACAAGATGGATAATGTGTCTAGTATGTTTGCAGTGGCTAGAGGCCCTGGAGCACCCATTCTCTTTCTCTCTCTCCCCTCTCTCTTTCTACCTCTCAAATAAATTGATTTTAAAATAATGGCTGGAAATTAAGCCAGTACTTTAAAAGTGTTTGCCAGAAGATATACTGTTAAAATTGATTAAAGATTTTTTTCAAAAGATATGATGAAACAAAAAATCTTGGAACAATGGGAAATAAGAAAGATAAAAGGAAATGAAGCATGAAGCTATATATGATATCCTTGCCATCTGCAATTTTATGAATTCAATAAGATTACAGAAAGAGACACCATAACCATTCCAAAGGAAAGGGCATTGAATCTAAAAGCAGGGGCAATGAAGAGCCTGCACAGAAATAAGGTTTATCTCATACTCTCAATGTGAAGAAAAGAAGATTTTCTACCTCCTAAAAGACATCTAAAACTATGTATCTCAATTGTAACACTAGGAGAGCCCATTAGGAAAACAATATGGAGCGATATACTCAACATAAGCAAGATAGAATAACAAAATAGTGTAAATTATAAAAACAAAAGAACCCACATTTTCTTTTGATCTACAAATGCCTCCATCTTCCAGTTTAGTTAGATGTTTCAAGCTAACCTTTGGTATGTTCAGAAGATTAATACATTGGAAGAATTTTTAGTTTAGTTTTTTTTTTTTTTTTGACTGATTACTGTGGGAAAGAAAGCAAGATTCTACTTCCATATATATATATATATATATATATATATATATAGAAAGTCCCTTGGTAGAACTTCATATTAGGTGATCAATTTTTAAGCAAAATTTGATCTTCATATATATTTCACATGTGTATGTGTATTTGTGTATGAATAGCAGTGTTTTTAATAAAATTAAACATTCATCCACTACATGACACATAATTTCATTCCAATGTACTACCTAGAAAAGGTGCAACTATATACCCAATGAGTGACTTTCATTTGAAATGTCATAGCAGATGTTCAATTTTGCCAAAAGCTAGTAATAACAAATTCTATGAATAAATGGGACAATTAAACAACAAGTTGTCATAGAGCCTTAAAATCGTCATGAATAGGTGCAAAGATGGAACACATGTGAATGTGCACACAAAGTTGAAAGACAAAAAGGGCAAAAGATTATCTGGTATTATATTTGTTTGACATTAAGAACAGGAAAAAAAATGTATTTGGGATGGTTTTCGCTGGAACAAAATGGAATGAGGAAACTAACTATATAGTTATTTACTTGGTTTTACATATGAATGAAATTAAAATTCTATGAACTCAGGTGAATATTTAGAAGTCATTAAAATAAGTCCACTGAAGTAGCATAAAAAGTATTCTTATGTTAAGCAAGAGAAACTTACCTTGGCTTAACACTTAAAAACAAGTTTATTAGAAAAGAATTTGAGCAATCACAGAAATAACAGCTGTGCATGTATTGTACTGGTGATCATCAGCATGGAACCGGTGAATGCCTGAGTTCGTGAGAACGGATACTGTGAAGCAAATAATAGACAGCACCTGACCAGAGCACAGCAAAGCAACAAACAGATTTCAACTACTTCAAATATGTTTCTTTTCCTGTCTGGAACTCACAGTATCTCAGATTTTGTTGTCAAAATGAACCCCTTTTAATTTTTTTATATTATTTTTACTTATTTATTTGAGAGACAAAGAGAGAGAGAGAGAGAGAGAGGAGAATGGGAGAATGGGTGTGTCGAGTCCTCAAACTGCTGCAAATGAACTCCAGATGCATGCTCCCCCTTGTGCATCTGGCTAATGTGGGTCATGATCTATTCCTCACACTATGATAGTTTTGTGTAGGTACTGTCAGGCACTGTGAGGTCATGGATATCCAGGCCATTCTGGGTCTGGTGGAACACATTTTAAGGAGTCCAACCCTTCCTTTGGCTCTTACATTCTTTCTGTCACCTATTCTGCAATGGACCCTGAGCCATGGAAGGTGATATTTCAGTGCTCTTTCAATTCTTCTCAGTACCACTGTGCCTTCTGAGTCATCCCAAGGTCACTGCCATCTGAAAGGAGAAGGTTCTCTAACCAAAAGTGAGAGCAGCACTGGATGGCCAAATATAAGGCTTGCATTGTCCACTGTTGGGTGTCTTCACTGATGATTTCTCTTTCTCCCATTGAACTGCATGCAGCGTGGCTTTTTCCAGCTTTCTTTCAGCTGGTCTACATGGAGCAGATACATATATATATATATATATCTCCTGTTAAGTCCCTTTATATCTCCTTTCTAGCTCACTGGCCTCTGCTACTGAATGTTCTTCCTACTTACACCAAGTCCTGTTGTGTGTAGCTAGGACCCATATATGAGACAGAATGTGCAACATTTGGCTTTCAGGCCCTAAGTTACTTCACTTAATATAAATCCGTCCAGATCCATCCATTTTCCTGCAAATTTTATAACTTCATTTTTCTTTACCATTGAGTAGAACTCCATTGTCTTAATGTGCCGCATCTTCATTATCCACTCATGAGCTGAAGGACATCTAGGCTAGTTCCATTTACTAGCTGTTGTTGGGCAAGTATCTCTAAGATAGTGAGATGAATACTTAGGATACATGCCTAGGAGTGGTAGAGCTAGGTAATATGGTATGTCTGTTTTTAGCTGGCTCAGGAACCTCCACACTGATTTCCACAATGGCTGGACTAGATTGCATTCCCACCAACAGTGTAGAAGGGTTCCTCTTTTCTGCATCCTCACCAGCATTTATGGTCATTTGTTTTCATGATGGTAGCCAATCTGACAGAAGTGAGATGGAATCTCAACATAATTTTAATCTGCATTTTCCTGATGACTAGGGATGTAGAACAATTTTTAGATGTTTATGTGCCATCTTTGTTTCTTCATTTGAGTGAGAACTCTCGATTTAGCACATTTTTAATTGGGATGTTTGAGTTCTTATTATTTGAGTTTTGAGTTCTTTGTATATCCTTGATATTAATCCTCCATCAGATGTATAGCTGACAAAAAAATTTCTTCCATACTGTAGGTTTCCTCTTTGCTCTATTCACAGTGCCCTTTGCTTTGTAATTTTGTGAGTTTCCAGCAGTTAATCCGTGGTTTTATTGCCTGAGTAATTGAGGTTATATTCAGAAAGTCTTTGCCAAGACTAATATGTTGAAGGGTTTCCCCTACTTTTTTTCATGTCTGATATTAAGTTCTTTGATCCATTTGGACTTAATTTTTGTGCATGGGGAGAGATAAAGATCTATTTCCATCCTTCTACAGATACATATCCAGTTTTCCCAGCACCATTTGCTAAAGAGGCTATCTTTCCTCCAAGGAGTATTTTCAATATTTTTGTTGATGATCAGGTAGCTATAGCTACCCTGACTTACATCTTGGTCCTCTATTCTGTTCCTTTGATCTACATGTCTGCTTTTGTGCCAGTACTGTGCTGTTTTTGTTACTATGGCTCTGTAGTATAGGTTAAAATCAGGTATGGTGATACCATCAGCCTTATTGTTGTTGCTCAAAATTGTTTTAGAAATTTGAGGTTTATTGTGCTTGCAAATGAATTTTTGAATTGTATTTTTCTTTTTCTGTGAAGAATGCCATTGGAATTTCGATAGGGATTACATTAAATGTGTAGATTGCTTTTGATAAGATTGACATTTTCATAATATTGATTCTTCTGATCCAAAATCAAGGGATGTTTTTCCATTTCCTTGTGTATTCTGCAATTTCTCGCTTGAGTGATTTAAAGTTTTCATTGTAGAGATCCTTCACTTCCTTGGTTAGGTTTATTCCAATGTACTTTATTTATTTATTTTTTGATACAATTGTTAATGGGAGTGAAGCTTTGATTTCTTCCTCTGTGTGTTTGTTGATAGCATATAGGAAAGCTATTGACTCCTGTTTTTGTTGTTGTTGTTGTTGTTGTTTGTTTTTGTATCCTGATACATGGCTTATAGGTGTTTATTAGCTCTAACAGTTTGCTGATAGTCCTTAGGATCCTTTATGTATAGAATAATGTCATGTGCAAATAATGATAACTTGATCTCTTCCTTTCCAATTTGTATCTCTTTTTTTTTTAATTTTTTATTTATTTATTTGAGAGCGACAGACACAGAGAGAAAGACAGATAGAGGGAGAGAGGAATGGGCGTGCCAGGGCTTCCAGCCTCTGCAAACAAACTCCAGACGCGTGCGCCCCCTTGTGCATCTGGCTAACGTGGGACCTGGGGAACCGAGCCTCGAACCGGGGTCCTTAGGCTTCACAGGCAAGCGCTTAACCGCTAAGCCATCTCTCCAGCCCCAATTTGTATCTCTTTTATGTATGTCTCTTGCCTTATTGCTATGGCTAAGACTTCCAATACTATATGAAATAAAAGCAGGGACAGTGGACACCCTTGTATTTTTCCTGATTTTAGTGGAAATGCTTCAAATTTTACTCCATTTATCATTATGTTGGCTATAGGCTTGTCATAAGTAGCCTTTATTTTGCTGAGATATGTTCCTTCTATTCCAAGTCTCTGTAGAACTTTTATTATGAAGGGATGTTGGATTTTGTTGACTGCTTTTTCTGCATCTAATGAGATGATCATGTGATTTTTATCCTTCAGTCCATTTATATAATGTATGACATTTGTCAATTTGTATATGTGGAACCATCTCTGGGATAAAGCCTACTTAGTTGGGATGAATGATCTTTATGATATATTCTTGTATTCTGTTTGCCAATATTTTGTTAAGAATTTTTGCATCTATGCTCATGAGGGAGATTGGTCTGCAATTTTCTTTTTTTGTTCTCTTTGCCTGCTTTTGGTATCAGGGTCATGCTATCTTTGTAGAATGAGTTTTGTGGGATTCATTCTTTTTCTATTTTATGGAAAAGTTTAAGAAGTATTGGTATTAGTTCTTCCTTGAATGTCCAGTAAAATGTCCAGTGAATCCATCTGGGCCTGGGCTGGTTTTAGTTGGGAGATTTTTTTTAATAACTGTGTGGATCTCCATACTTGTTATAAGTTTATTTAAGTGGTTAATCTCATCTTCATTTAATTTAGGTAGGACATATAAATCAAGGACGTCATTCATTTCTTTCAGATTTTCAAACTTAGTGGTGTATATGTTCTTATAGTATGTCCTATGATTTTTTTTGAATTTCTCTGGTATCTGTTTTGATGGTGCCTTTTTCATCTCTAATTTTATTTAAAACTTCTGTAAGTCTAGACAACATAACATGATCATAATCCCTTCCCGTGACCTCCATTTTCCCTTTCCCAATCCTACTTTAGAATATGAATTTTGACATATTTATCTATCTGAGAAAACTGTTTTGTGATGTAGAATTGCAGATACTTATATACACTCATAAGAGAAAGCTAATAAAATATAAAAATGTTGTTGAAATTAAAGTTAACATTGATTTGATGGTAATT
The DNA here is from genome assembly GCF_020740685.1 of Jaculus jaculus. Taxonomy (NCBI): domain Eukaryota; kingdom Metazoa; phylum Chordata; class Mammalia; order Rodentia; family Dipodidae; genus Jaculus; species Jaculus jaculus. The sequence continues at coordinate 28,929,903 of NC_059104.1, forward strand.
TCATTATCTAGCATTCTAGTGAGTTTATTAAAGGGAAAAATGGTTTATTTTTAATTAGGATAGAGAATTTTAATAAATTATAAAGAAATTGAAAAATAGATGATAATGTTGATCCTTGGAAGGCAAAAGGTAATGGGCCACATGAATAGAAATGTGAGGACTGACATGATCAATGTTGAAAAGGTATTGTGAAAAGCCTTAAAGAGCTAAATGTGGTGGTTCATGCCCTTAATCCCAGCACTCATGAGGCAGAGGTAGGAAAATCACTGAATTGGCAAGGCAGAGGTAGGAGAATCACTATGAGCTGAAGGCCAGCCAGAGAAATCCAGGTCAGCCTGTGCTAGAGAGAAAAATTACCTCAAAAACAACAAATACTAAAACAACAAAAAGCCTCAGAGAAATGAGTATGGTGAACCACAAAGGGCACATAATGCATGAAATACTACTGTGTGGTTATTACAGAAAGCAATGGCAGGAGAGGCAAGAGCATCTTTGAGAAAAATCACTGGCAGTTGTCATTTGTGCTCCAGAGCTAAAGATATGGGGTGCCACTATAGAACCAGGCTCCTTAATTATATAAAATATATTTCATTGGATTATGTAATCAATATAATTACAGAAAACATAATCTTATTGTGTTTATAAAATAAATAACTGATAATAACAAATTGTCAAGACTAAAAAAAAAAAAAATAATAATCTTGGAGTCAGCTAGAGAGATAGCTCGGTGGCTTAAAGACGTTTGTTTGCATGCTTACAAGGTCTGTGGGTCTGGGTTTGATTCCCCAGTACCCATGGTAAAGTTGAATGTGCAAATAAATAATGAAAGTAAAAAAAAAAAAAAAAAAAAAAAAAAAAAAAAAAAAAAAAAAAAAAGAACCAGGCTCCTTTAGAGCAATGGGAATAATTGAAACATGAAATAATACAGGTCTCCTGACAGTTATTCCTTGTAGAGAACAGAGATAACTTCAATTATTGAAACAATTAGCAGTCAGAGAGGTAGCCATGTGGTTCTGATCTACAGATAGCTATTGGAAAGCTTAATTGATTATTGAATCTTTAAGGAATCTAACAATGTGATTGCTAAGTCTACAACAAGAAATCAAGGCAAAACAGTGTAGAAATTTATATAATAAAAATTAAATCGTGGTACTTCTTGATTTCTGTCTAGTACTTGAACCAGTTTTTAGAACTGAAACCAGAGTTACCTAAGGAAAGTATGAAAGCCTAGCATGAAACAATGTGCAGTTTCCAATCAATCATTTATGGGAAACATTTCTCTAGTGTACTACCATCAATTAGAGTGATACATTGGAGGAATAGGAATAAATACTCATTTATGTAAGGACCCTTGGGCATAAGGAGGACAAGTAATGAACCAAAAAATTCTCATGTCCTTCTTGACCAAGGTAATTAAATGGGAGGGGGGAAGAAAGGGTCAAATAATAACACAAATCCTGATCAACTCAACTACAGGTTGCTAGATACAATGAAAACCTCTCATAGATCCTCTGTCTTCATCTTTCTCTTCCAATACAATGAAAACCTCTCATAATTCCTCTCTCTTCATCTTTCTCTCCCCAAAAAACCCAAGTTCAGGAGAAGTATGTTTTTTTTTTTTTTGTTTTTTTTTCCCAGATACTCTGGTTTGTGCATATTTTCTCAAACATCAGTTGATATTAGATATGATGATTCCATGAAGTATTTATTCACAGCAAATCTGTAATTTTCTAGAAATCTTGAAGTCCATTTGGACTTCCAATTGGCTAATATAACAAGTCACATAAGATTGGACTTGGGTTCTTTGCACAATGACTTCTTTGAGATACCAGGAGAGGCAGAAGCCCCCCTGCCAACAATAAGGGACAACTGAAGTGTTGGTTTACTCTACTGCAATAATTCCTAACCAGAGGAGGCCCTATTCTTCTACTCTGAGCGATGTATGACCAGGGGAATTCCTTTTCTGCCTCTACTCTCAGAGATGCTTGAAATATTTGGAGAATTTCTTTTTTTCCTTGACAGACAACAGAGTTTGGGTTTCCCCTTACAGAAAGTAGTAGGTAGGAAATGACGTCATTGCTACCACCATACCATGGAAGGGAGAATCCAAAAAGGAGAAATTGCACACCCCAAATACTGGCAGTGCTATGTTTTCATGTGTTCACATAATTAGAATATATGTTAATTTAAACCTATTTAAATTGTGTTTTATTCCTTTTTGATTTTGCTGCATTTTATCAATTTTAAATGCTGAATATTTGTTATACAGAAAATATTGCTATATAAGGAAAATAAAGTCCTCCTGTACTTAAGAAATCTAATGGAAAAAGTTTTCTTCTCCTAGTAACATTTTACAAATTTTCATTGATTTTTTTTCTTCATCTCTTTTCTTGACTAAAATTTATTTAGAAAAATGCTTTTTTCCTAAATTACACTGAGTAAAATTGACACATTTCATTAACTATATTGTACCCCAATTTGCATAATAATGGCATAAAGTATTGAAATTATCATAAATAATTTGCTAATTTTAGAATATGTAAATAAGGGAAGACCTTGACATTTTCACTGCCATGTGCATGCTATGATCTAATACATTCAGACATTTCCTTTCACGTAGAAAAATGGATCATCAAAATACTTTTATAAATTATCACTTAATCTTAGTTCAATTAGTTCACTGACAGCATACAGGAAAAATTAAATTCTTTATGAAACAATGTCTGCCTGATATTTTTCTTTTCACCTGAAATATCTAGAATGGATTTAGTTCTTCTATGATTTGCATTACTTAAAATTATTATCATGATTATGCACCATACAGATGTCATCTGACAGTGGAAATAATCAAGTGTCTTTGGCAAGGAGGTCGACCTTCTCAGTAGCATTGCAATATATCATAATGATTCAAGTTTCTCCATTATACATAAATGTAGAGGACAAGATGACTTTGTAACCCCAATTGCCTGGGAACCTTGCCAAAAATTGGATTTTGTGCTACATTAATGTAATGGAGGCTCACTCTGGAATTACACTTATGTGCTATTGAATTTTTTTAATGAAAAGAAACTCAATATGACCTTGACTAGTCATAATACAAAATGCTAATTATAAACTTAAGACAAAATTTAAATATATGTATATTTACATGTTACAATGGTATTATAGCAGTATCATTAGTGGTAAGCAAAGTTTGCAATAAATTTGGTATTAGTCATTTCCACAAACACCCTTTATATTAATTTGATGATGCATGTTGCCCACTCTGATGGGTACTAGAATTATAAAACTAATAAATAAGTTCAATTCTTCTGGGAATTCTTTGGTAGAAATGTATACAATAAAACACTAATTGAAATAGGCATTAATGTTATGTGTTATACTGATAACAGAGGCTAAGTGAGAAGCTTAACATGGGGCCTTCAGAGAAGGTGATATCATATTCTGAATTGCAATTCTCCAAAAAGATGTACTGAGGCTCTCTTTCCTGTACTTGTTTACAGTTGTAAACAAATTAGCAGGAGGTCATTAAGTTGAGACCTAATCTATTATTATTAGTATCTTAACAGAGGATAATATAGGCCTAGAAACAAATGCTCAGCATGTGAATATAGAGATGATAATGAGTCAAGCACAAGCTAAAGGCCACCAGACAACATCAGGAAGTAGGAACAAGACGTGGAGCACATCCTTTTTTTTTTTTTTAATTGATTTTCTTTTTCATTTTAATTTGTTAGTTTTCTATTCAGCAAATTCAGGCACTTTAGTACCATTGTTTAGGCTCATCCATGATCTACCCCCTCCCAATGGACCCTCCTTGTTGATGTAAATGGGTTGTGCATTGTGGAGTTAGCCTACAGTTATTGGTATGATAAATGTCTCTGCATATCATGACCCAACATGTGACTCTGACATTCTTTCCGCCCCCTCTTCCGCAAAATTTCCCTGAGCCATGTTGGCTTCATTTTTGGTCTGCTTCAGTGCTGAGGTGTTGGGGGCCTCTGAGGCTTTGGCTCTCTGATTTGGTAGGAGTTGATTTTTTGAGACAAGGTTTTCCATTGTATCTGGAGCTCATTTTAATAGTTATTTGGAGAAAAGATGGATTTTGAGTTTAGGGCTTATGTGTCTGCACATGCATTTTGTAGTGACCAATACAAAGTCGGTATTCAAAACTGCATATCTGGATATATAAGGCAAACTTTATTAGTTGAATATGTTTTCCCGTTAATTATTCATTATCTCAACATTGGTTGGGAAATGGGACACATACAGTACAAAATAATTTCCATATTTGATGCAGATAAAAAGAATAGGCAAGCAAAACTGATACCCAAGTAAATATTCCTCCAAAGACCTCAGTCTAGATTCATTTGGGAATGGATTATATTATCACACTTGGGAAGTGAACCACTTAGCTTCTGACAGAATGATAATTCCATACAGAGGAAAGAGCATTTCTCAATTCTAGAAGAAACTGGGGAACATGATAAATTAAAGGAAATGACAGCAACTCATAATGATGCAATACAAGAGAGGGAACTCTAGTCTGAGGAGGTTAGAAAGCTGCATATCAACCATGCTTAAAGAATAGCAATCACTATACTGCATTTCATCTTAGTGGCTATGTAATGATTCAAATAATCTAGATTACATGAATGTTTATATGACAAATCTCAGCTGTGCCTCATTTTCATTTCCTAGGTGACATGAGTATGCGTAATTCTGCTGTACCATATATTTTCTCAGAAGATATTCATGGTAATGAACTCAACTCTGGACTTCAATGAAAATCATTGTGTATGAGTCAGTTATTCGTTCAGATGTGGGTTTTGATATAATTAAAAGTATACCATTTCATCATAAAGTTCCAGGTCTCTAGTCTGAGAAATGATCAAGAACTTCTGGACAGTAGAGTGGTGACTACTCCTTCCTGGCTTTGCTTGAGTTACAGCCACAGAGACCCATTTCTAGCAAGCCACTTTCATGTTTGGCTCACGAATTTTCTATGCGGCTGGTATGTGGTCTGCATGCATGTGTATATGTGGTTTATGTGTGTAGGGACACATGTTTGCATACAATGATGAAGGCCAGTGTGCTGGATAACTTCCTCAATTGATCTCCACCTTATTTTTGAGACAAGGCTTCTCATTGAATCTAGAGCTCACTAATTTGCCAAGAATCATTAGCCAGGAAGCCCCATGGATATCCTTGTGACTGCCATCTCAAGGCTGTTATTATAGCACCAGCCAACAAACCGAGTTTTCATGCTGATGGTGAAGATCCAAGCTCAGGTCATTGTGCTTGTGAAACAAGGTCTTTACTCATTGAGCCATTATCCAGACTCTGGATATATTTGTTAACATTCAACTAATTTAAGCTGGTTTAAGTTTCGAACAGTAACAGTTCCTTGAATACTCGATTTAGTAGGTATACTTTTCTACGCTTAATCAAATATTGGTTTTGGTTATAAACAAAATGTCACTTTGGGGCTAGAGGAATGGCTTAGTGGTTAAGGAGTTTGCCTGCAATGCCAAAGGAACCAGGCTTGATTCCCCAGGACCCACATTAACCAGATGCACAATGGGGAACATGTGCCTGGAGTTGATCTGTAGTGGCTGGAGGCCCTGGTGTGTGTGGTCTCATTCTCTCTCTTTCTCTGTCAAATAAATAAATTACTTTTTAAAAAGCTTTATAAACAAAATGCCAGTTTTTCTAAGAGATACTCAAGGTTACTGACAACATGTCATTCCATTAAATCGTGGTTCATTTCCTACCCAGGGCATAATACTTCCCAACCCATGGGCTTTTAACCAAGCTTAAAAGGGAAGTATAAATTCTATTTAATTGCTAGATAATAGAGAAAATATGTTTAGATCCCTCAGAAGAAACTAATAAACTACTATATAACCCACCTGTACCACACCTGAGATTAAACAGAGATGATCTAAGTCAGAATGTTATAGAGCCAGCGGCAAATCCCTATTTATTACAGAACATTTTGCAATAGTCAAATTATTCAAACAGCCTAGGCAGTCAATGAAGAAGGAATGCATTATGAAAACATGCTACATATAAGCAATGGCATGTTTTCAGCCATAAGGAAGGATGGAACCATGTATTTTGCAGGACAATACAGAGAAATTGGGGGTCCTTATGTTAAATGAAATAAGCTAGACTCAGAAAAGCAAATATTCCCTGCTTCTAACATATCCAGTCTGGAAACAAACACTAACGTAGAAGGATTGGAAGAGGGAAGTAAATCAGGGGAGGGACAAGGACTGGTAGAAAAGGGTGTTAATGTGTTGGATATTGTCAGAGCACATGAAATGTTCATATGAAAATGTCACAAAGAAACCAATTCGTGTTTGTATGAAGAAAATACATTAGTTTAAAATGCATAAGTTAGACTCTCTTAATGAAAAATGAATTCAACATGAAAGACATGAACTGTAACATGATTAATCAGTAAGTAATAGCAAGAAGTGGACTAAACGAACAGTTTTGTTTCATATAACTCATTGTGCATAAAAAATGATTTGAAGGGTTGTTAGCATGCATTATAAATGCTAAAAATATGAACTGTCAGTAGTGTTGGCTAACCAGGTACAAATCCCCAAAATCAGTTTTAATCTATATATCAATCAAATTAAAATGCAAATTAAGGCAAATTTGGATAATAAATGATTATGTTTTTTTTTTCAAAATTCTAAAGCAAGTCATACTTAGATGTGATAGCATTTCCTTTAAAGGTGTTCATTGGACAATTTTTCCATCAAAATAACCACGATGAGTTTAGAATTCTGTGGTACACGCAGCACTCACGCTGTTCGTCAAGGCATCCAGCAATTGAGTTATAAATGTCTCCTGCAAATGTCAGCCAGAATTCTCCATATTAAGGAGAATATTCAGGAGTATCCTTTGGGGGAAGGTGAATTTAGTTATAATGAGCCAATCTCTTCTTTCTTTTGTGGTGCACTTTAGCTCCTCTGTTCTGCATCTTAATGGTTATTGCTAAAATGCTCTCACTTGCCACATTGCACTGAGATGGATTGCTATTTGCTCACAGGAAAAGTTTTGTGACTAATTCTGCATCCCATTGCAATATTTCCCTCATTTTAAGAACCACAATCTAGATGCAGATGGTGTGTGTATGTGCTCATGTTTGTATGTGATTCCCATGTAATTTTGTTGCATCATTATTTTGAGGAAAAAAAAAGTCAATGACATAGGTAGAGGAAATATTCATAAACCTCAAACAAGAAGATATTAGTGGAAATACAATTCTCATTACTTTAGACATGGAAACCCCTGTTCTGTCGTTAGATTGATCATTATGAGGAATATATGGGTTGAATAGTTTTAAATGCCTTGATTTTTTAAAGAAGCAAACCATGTGGCACATTCTTCATAATCAGGCACCTTGTGATATGCACCTTGTAATGTGTAAAGGAGAATAGGAGAAAGCTAGCTTTTCTTAAGGCAGTTTCAGTTATGTATTGCTACTCAAGGAGACCCAGGAGGTGCCACTTTGCATGCCACTTCACCCTGGCACAAGATTGGAACTTTTGTCAGAAATGGAACTCCCGTCTGATTGCGATTGACCTACAGTGTCCGCTGCTGCCCACAGTCTACTGTGCTAAGCGGGCTATCTTGGGCTCATAGTCCAAGTGTATTAACCAATCAGGTTTCATCCTTACAAACTTAACTCTGATGCAGTAAAAGCTGTGACCTTCCAGTCCCTCCCTGTCTTCTCTTCTGGCATGATCTCCCTGGCTGTTCCTCTGTGTTACTCAGACACACCATTGAGTTGAGTCTGGCTTCTACCCTACCCAGCCTAGCTGATGGGAAAGGATTGCAGTTTCTTGATCTAAGCTTTTCTGTTTGCCTCTGTTTTATAGATTGCAGTAATTTCTCATTTTGATTACATACATGATTTTTTTTTTCCTCTAATCTCCAAATCTACCAAGTGGGTGCTCTCACCAACCCTAGGCTTGCTACTTTGTACTTTTTCTACTCTTGAAGTAACCATCAGTGTAATGCTCTTCATCCTCACTTCTCCTCTGAATTACTTGGTCTCTGCTTTGATCATTTCCCTCTTTAGAAAAGCACATGGAAGACACCATGTGTGGTCATTCTGAGTCCATCTACATTTCCAATTTTTTTTCCGCCCCCAAAGACCCTCAGTTTCTCTTCTGCTTTGACACTTTTCCTCTTCAGGAAAGCACATGACAGATGTCAAGTGTGTTCTTGCTGAGTCCTCTACATAGACATCTAAGTTCTACTTTTCAGTGCCTTGCGACTATGTTTCAGTCTTTTTCTTAGGACTTCCATTTCTCTTAAAGGAACCTTATGAACTATGCAATGTTTCCATGTGAGAGCATGTTTCCTACTTCCCGTTTGTTTAGCCTGCCTTTTAGACCTCAATCTCCCTTAAATAAACCCCACAATTTGTGATGTCCCACTAAATAAACTTAATGATTCATAATTTATCTTTCTTCAGTCTGTCTTTATTTATTATTTTTAAAGGTAGGACAGAACCCAAAACTTGGGGTTCATAAAATCTAGGAGACTCCCTCATGATCCCCCAAATCCTGCATCAACAGGAGATGAAATTTTAATAGGGTTATTAATGGCCAGCTTGGTGTTAATGCCTTTAATATATAGTTTTAACAATTGTTGGAGGGATAGGAAAAAAGTTAACTAATGGTTCTATAAAATAATTCCAGCAGTTTCTTTCTGCCTACACTAAAGTGCCTCCACTGGTTAATTGAATTCCTGCCCTCTTCTAATTCTCAATTCCCTGTCTGTTGAGGAAACACACACACACACTGTCAATGTTACATTGACTGAATTATATGAGTGAAAGTAAAAATATGATTTTTGTTTACTTGAATCTTCTCTCTACTTATGATATACTGCTCCTTAAATCCCACTTTGCTACTTTCCTGTTTGCCTATCTACCTGTGTATCTATCTTTTTCTATCTATCTATCTATCTATCTATCTATCTATCTATCTATCTATCTACCATCTCTATCTCTATATTTATCTATCATCATCTATGTATCTGTCTCTCTGTCATGTATCTATGGCACTAACTCCAACTATAGACAGACAGCTTCTAGCATAAAAGATTAATATTTTATTATCTAACAGTTTTTCTACATAGATACCAATTAAATTGATCCATCCATATCTATAAAATTCATATTGCCTTAGGATATGGTATCCCTTACAGGGTCTACTAAGTGTATGGCTGTGTTATATTAGTACTGTGACTGTTTAATCATCATGTGCACTTATTTTCCAACTTTGTTTGTAAAGGTCTAAAATTTATAGACAATGCTTTCTTATAAACAGTCAGAAAGTATTACAATGTTAAGTGCACCTATATAGTTAATAGGCTGATCATTTATATATTCTTAGTTCTAAATGTTAATTAAGTATTAAAATCAATGTTTTAGCACTTCAGATGATTTTATTACTCTCAAAAATCTGTTGTAGAAATATTAACATACAACCATTTATGGTTTTTGGAAAGCATTAGTAAATATAAATAAAACAAATTGAGGTGATCACCTGAATAATTTTCTGGTTAGTATTATGTGTAAACTAACATTGATTAACTTTTTGACAATCTAAATTCTTGTTCAATTGGTCTTTTAAGCCTATTGTAATGGAGGCAGGTTTCAAGGTCTGTTCCATATGTGAAGATTCTACAAATGACACTACTGACTTTACCTATTCAACAAAGGTCTAAAAACTCTTCCTAACTGAAAGTAAAAGATAACATGTATCTGTTCAACAATAGAGGTGCAAAGAGTAAGTTAAATTTCAGTGTCCACCATTTCATAGTGAACAGAAGGTGCCATAAGCCTGCTTCTTACTTTTCAGGCAGTAGAAATCTAGTAGTAGTAATGTACAAATGTTGTAATTTATGGATTTTATGACATCTATTAATGACACTTAGGAATAATTTCCCAATCATTAGCCATATTCCAGCTGTGTGATGAGTTGCCAAGTAAGAGGTTTTTAGACAACTAAAATATTATACATTGCTTTCTTTCACAGTAGATTAATAAGACAATTGATTTTTGTCCTCCTTTTCCCCAAAGGACAATTGTTAAACATTTGTGCTATTCTTTGCCTCACAGTTTTGCATGTGTTCAGAAAGAAAGTCATTATATTGATCTTCAGTTCAAAGCATTCTGTGTTTAGTACAAACCAAGGATGAAAGACAAAAAAAAAAAAAAAAAAAAAAAGGAAATTAGAGAAAATTAAGGAGACAAGAGAAGGAGACAGGGAGGAGGAAAGGGACAGATGGAACAAATGAAAGACAAGAAGGGAGAGAGGGAAGTGCATTGGAGTGTAGTGTTTAAAAATATGTTATTAAATCCTAAGGAATTAGCTCAAGATATTTACTATGCCACATTTCATAAATTTAAAATATTTGATTTGTTTTTAAGCAGAGAGAGAAAGAGAGAGAGAGAGAGAGAGAGAGAGAGAGAGAGAGAGAAAGAGAATAGATTCTGCAAGACCTCCAGCCACTGCAAAAAAACTCCAAATGCATGTGACACTTTGAACATTTGGCTTTATGTGGGTATACTGGGCAGTTGAAACTGGGTTTAGGCTTTGGAGGTCAATGCTTTAACCACTTAGCAATCTCTGCAGCCCTTAGCATTTTTTACCCCTTTATTTCACCCTTTTTTTTTTCTGAGGAAGGGTGTCACTCTTGCCCAGGCTGACCTGAGATTCACTATGTAGTCTCAGTGTGGCCTCGAATTCATGACAATACTCTGACCTCTGCCTCCTGAGTGCTGGGATTGAAGGTGTGCTCCACCACGCCCAGCTTCTTAGCTTTTTGATAGTGGTAAAAGAAATAGTCAAATATAAGATTGTGGAATAATGGATGCAATAATACAATAATGTGATTCCAATATACACAACTACTAATTTTCATCATCAGTAAAAGTTAATAATAATACAGAAGGGAAATATTTGATCACCTCTAGCACTGTATAGTATATACATATGTTTGCTAGGCTGTCTGCTAATTAAATAGATGTTGGTTTACAAAAATTACATTACAGTTTGTAAGAGACAGAAAGTTACAATTGAAAATGTTTTCTAAAAAATACTTGATCAATGCACAAAAGGTTACTATGGAAACACATGTAGAGAATGACTATTTGAAGCACATGCCTAAGGAGGTGATTTCTGAGATGATGTCTGACAAATGAGAGTTGATTGTATTGTCTTCCAAATATTTGGTCATGTTTTCAAACACATGGATGGAAATGAGAATGAAAGATTCTAACCTTCAAGAAACTGAGCATTACATTTATGGGCACAGCACATAAAAGCTAGAAATAGAAAAGTATTTTACTCCCATGTTATATAAAGAATTTCTAATCGATCTTTGAGATGTTTCAGTGATAGGTACTTTCCCTGGCAGTAGACATTTAGAACTTCATTGTAATTTTGCACCTCCCGTTACTTTATTTTACTCCATTAGATTGAAGTAGATCTAGGTTCTCTGATGGTTCTTAATGTAATGTATTATCCTGTAAAGTTTATTACTTCTCAAATGTCTTGTCAATGGTTATTTATTATGCAATTGAAATTATATTATAGAAACATCAACAAAGCAATCTTTAAACAGGATGAAGCCGGTGAAATATGGTACACAGGGCCTGGTCAATGCTAACATGGCCATTATTTGCAAGCTTTTGATTAGCATCCTGTTGGAATACCTTTTCTGGGATGACTTACAGTGTCCATGATTAAAGTGGGTTATTATTTACATATGTATAACTAATTGGGTGTTCAAGGTCCATCTAAAATATTGTCCTTTTATTCTTTTAGCTTACTTTTTACTCCAACACCATGCACCTGCAACTGTGTTTGTGTTGCTATCTCCCATTTTCATTAAAATACAGAAATTGTTGTATAAAGTGGCTTTCATGAAAACCATACTAAAATGAAGTCTTTCTAAATTGCAGCACGTACAAATGGATAAATATTCCTGAGTAGTTGAATATTAAATTCCACAATGATACTTACATTAATTCCATACACACACACACACACACACACACAATATTACTTTTCAAAAAAGAATCCCAGTTATATGGATGTCTTTAAGAAAATTTGTTCAGAGGCCTCAATTTATTCACTGTTTAATGAATGTTTATTAACATGTAAGTGAGGAATTCTAAGGCTGATTAATATGTAGAAAATGGTCATTATGCTTTAAATCAATAACTACTACAAAACTTAATTATTAAAAAGTCTTATTGGGGCTAGAAAGACACTCGGTGGGTATAGGTGCTTCTGGAAAAGACTGTTGGCTTCGATTTCAAAGTGCTCACATAAAGTAAATGTAAAGTGATAGACATATGACATATATGCATTCATGCAGAGAGAGAGAGAGAGAGAGAGAGAGAGAGAAGAGAGAGAGAGATAAATAAGTAAATCAATAATTATATTTGTAATCCTGATCCAAAAATAAATCTAATGGAATGGAAACCTCCCATGCCTTATTTGGGTGTTTCAAAGCAAAGACAAAGACTAGTATTCCAAGCTCCCTGGCTCATGGATACTTAAAGTGATGTCTCTATATTAAAATACCTTGATTGATATGTAAGTTGGAGTCCTGAGGGGGGATTTAGGGCTCCATCAATATGCATTGGACCCCAGGCCAGTGAAGCCTAACTTCAGGTTCTTATCCAAATTATCAAAGAAGTGAAAATGCATACTTAGAGAATGCTGAAGTATAAATGAGATTCAGTTTGGGTAGAGTTAGGATCAAGAATGAAGGCAAGGAAAGAAAGCCAAAGCCAAAGAAATCCTTCCCAGACTGGTTGGGAAGGGGTTGAGGGTGGGGGGGGGTGGAGAAAATCCTCTGTCACATTTATAAGACAAAAAAAAAAAAAAAAAAAACTCCTGAGAAGGGGCTCATACACACATAAAATAAAAGCAGAACACACGACAAAAAATATCCTTCACATAAGGTGTCAGAGAGGACTGAAAGAGAGTAAGGGGCCCAGAGCTTAAAGATAGCTTGCACATAGCAAAGCAGAAACTCACTCAAAACATACCAAGATTGGCTCTGGGAAAAAGGAAATTCTCCCTCTTTCCAGCATGGCTGGGAGGTGAGAGGGGACTAAGACAAAACCTCTCACATAGGAGAAGAAAGCTTACAAAAGGAGCCAAGAGGGGTTTGGTCCCACAGGTAACCCGAACTTATTTATATGGGTTAAACATCCGATTAAGATGGAGCCCTATCATCAGACTAGTTGTGTAAGGGAGAGGCCATGTTGGTTTGTGATCTCAAGAGGCTGACTAAGGAGGACCAGTCCACAGGTGTGCTTCAGTGAGAAGGAATCGGGAAGTTGCTTCTGAGAAGTTGTTTCTGCAGCCATCGTGAATGAGAGTGGATCAGATGTGGGTTCTAATCCTGCCAGTGCCGGCCAGGGCGGCATTCCTGCATGGTATCAGATCACAAAGCTATATTGGCAGAAATCAAAACAAAAGACCCACCAAGAATCCCAACAGCACCTGGAAACTGAACAGTACACTTTTAAACAATAAATGGATAGTGGATGAAAATTTAAAAAATGAAATTTCAACATTTCTGGAATTGAATGACAATGAGAACACATCATACCAAAACTTATGGGACACCATGAAGGCGGTCCTCAGGGGAAAATTCATAGCACTCAATGCCTTCATAAAAAAGACAGAGAGATCCCAAATCAATAACCTAACCATCCACATAAGGCACTGGAAAAGCAAGAAATATCCAACACAAAGAGCTCCAGAAGGAAAGAAATAATTAAAATCAGACCAGAAATTAATGAATTGGAAACCAAGGAAACAATTAAGACAATTGACAAAACAAAGACCTGGTTCTTTGAAAAAATAAACAAGATTGACAAACCCCTGGCCAATTTGATCAAGGAAAAAAAAAAAAGAGACAGAGAGAGAGAAGCTTCAAATTAACAAAATTCAAAATGAAAAAGGAGAGATCACAACAGAAATAAGTGAAGTTGGGAGAATCATCAGGACTTATATCAAAAACCTCTACTCCACAAAACTGGATAATGTGGAGGAGATGGATAAATGCCTGGACACATACCATCTATCAAAGCTAATCTCAGAGCACATTAAGCACCTCAATGAACCCATCACACTCATGGAGATTGAAAAAGTAAAAAAAGACCTCCCCAAAAAGAAGAGTCCAGGACCAGATGGCTTCTGAGCTGAATTCTATCAAACCTTTATGGAAGAACTCAAACCAATCTTCCTCAAACTGTGCCACAAAATTGGAGAACAGGGAAAGCTAGCCAACTCCTTTTATGAAGCTAGTATCACCCTAATTCCAAAACCAGGCAGAGATATCACAAGAAAAGAAAACTACCAGCCTATTTTCCTGACGAACTTAGATGCAAAGATCCTGAACAAAATCCTCGCAAACAGAATGCAAGAACACATCAAAAGCATTATTTACCTTTATCAAGTGGGATTCATCCCAGGAACACAGGGGTAGTTCAACATACAGAAATCTGACAATGTGAAAAACCACATAAACAAGGTTAAACATAAAAACCACATGATCATTTCGATAGACGGAGAAAAGGCCTTTGACAAGATACATCACTTCATGATCAAAACATTGGAGAGAATTGCCATGGTTGGTTCATATCTTAACATAATAAAAGCAATATAAAAAGCTCCAAAGGCCCAAATAATACTTAATGGAGAAAGACTGGAGGAATTCTCATAAAGATCAGGAACAAGACAGGGTTGTCCACTCTCACCTCTGCTTTTCAATAAAGTACTTGAAGTCCTAGCTCAAGCAATAAGACAGGAGAAGGAAATAGAAGGGATACAATTTGGAAAGGAAGAAGTTAAGTTAGCTCTATTTGCTGATGACACGATTGTATATGTAAGAGACCCAAGAGACTCCATCTCAAAACTCCTGAAGGTGATTAACTCCTATAGCAAAGTAGCAAGACACAAAATCAATGCACAAAAATCAGTAGCCTTTCTACATGCAAATGACAAAGATACAGAGAAGAAATAAGGGACATAGTCCCATTTTCAATAACAAAAAAAAAAAAAAAAAAAAAAAAAAAAACCTTGGAATAACGTTAACCAAGGAAGTGAAAGATCTATACAATGAAAACATAAAAACACTCAGAAAAGAAATTGAGGAGGATTGAGAAAATGGAAAGACCTATCATGCTCCTGGATAAGCAGAATTAACGTTGTGAAGATGGCATCTACCAAAGGCAATATACAGATTTAATGCAATTCCAATCAAAATCCCTACAGAGTTCTTCAGAGAGATAGAAAAAATGATCTCAAATTTTATATGGAAAGGCAGAAGGCCTCACATATCCAAACATATCCTCAGCAAAGAACCATCTCTGAAGGCATCACCATACCTGATCTAAAACTATATTACAAAGCCATAGTAATAAAAACAGCATGGTTCTGGCATAAAAACAGGAGCATAGACCAGTGGAAAAGACTTGAGGACCCAGACTTTGGGTCAAGCAACTATAGCTACTTGATATTCAACAAAGACCCTAACAAGATATGATGGAAAAAAATCAGCATCTCCAACAAATGGTGCTGGACAATCTGGATAACCACATGTAGGAAACTGAAACTTGATCCACACATTTCACCATGCACTACACTCAAGTCCAAATGGATCAAGGCCTCAATATAAGATCAGAAACTTGAATACTACTGGAAGAAAATTCCATGATATAGGAATGGAAAAATACTTCCTGAACAAAACCCCAGTAGCTCATGATCTTAAACAGTCACTCAACCAATGGGATCACATGAAGCTGAAGATTTTCTTTACAGACAAGCACACAATAAGCAAAGCCAATAGGTTACCCACAGAATGGGAGAAAATATTGGCAGGTTATCCAACTGATAGAGGCCTAATCACTAGAATCTGAAAAGAACACAGAAATCTATACAGTAAAAAGTCAGGGGCTGGAGAGATGGCTTAGCGGTTAAGCGCTTGCCTGTGACGCCTAAGGACCCCAGTTCGAGGCTCGGTTCCCCAGGTCCCACGTTAGCCAGATGCACAAGGGGGCGCACGTGTCTGGAGTTTGTTTGCAGAGGCTGGAGGCCCTGGCGCGCCCATTCTCTCTCTCTCCAACTGTCTTTCTCTCTGTGTCTGTCGCTCTCAAATAAATAAATAAATAATTTAAAAATATATTAAAAAAAAAAAAAGTCAGACACCCCACTCACAAGATGGGGCAAAGAGCTGAACAGGCAATTCACAGAGGAAGAAATACAAATGGCAAACACACACCTAAGAAAATGTTCATCATCCCTAATCATCAGGGAAATGTAAATTAAAACAACTATGAGATTCCACCTTACCCCTATAAGGATAGCAAACATCAAAATATCAAATGAAAATAAATGCTGGCAAGGATGTGGAGAAGTAGGAATACTCATCTACTGTTGGTGGGAATGTAAGATGGTATAATAGCTTTGGAAAGCTGAAAAAGCTGAAAATGCTGACTATAGATATACCAGCAGACCCAGTTATTGCCTTACTGGGCATTTACCCTAAAACCTTCAAACCACAGGCCAGAGAGATTTGTTCAACCATCTTTATAGCGGCTCAATTTGTAATAGCTAAAAACTAGAATCAGCCCAGATGTCCACCACTAGAAGAATGGACAACTAAGATGTGGTATATCTATACAATGGAATTCTATACAGCTGTAAGAAAAAAATGACACAATGAAATTTGAGGAAACATGCTTGAACCTGGAACAGATCATTCTCAGTGAACTTACCCAATAACAGAAAGAAAAAAAAAATTGCTACATAGTCTCACTCATCTACAGCACCTAACCTGTATCTACCCAAGATACCTTACATACACAGCAAGAATTTCCTGGACTAGACACTAAGATGGAGGGAGGGCAGGGAAACAGAGGGGTGGGAAACACAAATCTAGACCCAAATGGCAATGGTACCATAAAATTGTACTTCCTAAAAGCAGACCAAATGGCTGAACCTTCAACATGCCCTTAGAGGAACACCTGAACCAATGGAGAGGGTATGATGAAGACTAACATTAAATTTCTACAGCTTCCCACCCTCCCCCCCACTCTCTCTCCTCTCTCTTCTCTCTAGCTCTTGTATATTAGTTATCTTTTTCCTCCTTTTCTTAGTGGGCTCTGACCTGTAACTCCAAGTACCAACATGTGGCTATCATCCACAATGAGCTTTTGATCAGAGAGACCTACAAGGTTTCCTAAAAGAAGGACATATTTCTTTCAGAGTACTTTATGACCCACCAAAGGTTAGTGGTAAGACACTACTGCTGAAGACACCTTATATGGTTGACACGTAAAATTGTATGGCATGGCTAGAAGTTGGAAGAGAGTCAGTCCCCAGACAGTCAGCGCATCTAGTGCCAGAAGGTGCTATATGGGCGACTGAGGGAAAATAACCAATAACTGTCCAAGCAACTCATGGTCTAACCTACTTAGCAACAAACTACCTGTTGTGATGCCCACACAAGTGCAATAGCAGCCATGGGGTGGAACCAACTGCTCTTCATTTGGCTAACTGATCCTCTCAGTGGTACAGGACCCATAGCTGGAGCTGGGAAACAAGCCAGAACCATATCCAAACATAAGCCCACTGTCCATTATCAAGCTGCCATGAATCATGGGCTACAAGAGGGCCTACACCTATTAAATTCTCTATATAAAAAAGTAAGGGCTATCTCATTTGTCCTGGTGATAACTTACTCTCCATTGGAGAATCTGCTTCTCTTTTTCAGATAGATGTAGATCCTAAGGAGAGAGCCACCCCATCATACCTCAAAAAGGCCCTGGCTGAAAGTAAGAAAAATTGGCAAAATAAGCAAGGGTTCTGTTTTCCTGGTGAACCAGATTAAAACACAAGGGGGAAGGATATCAACACAGAGAAAAATCAACTCCTACCATATCAGAGAGCCAGAGACCTAGAGGTCCCTAACACCTCATCACTGAAGCAGACAAAAAATGAAGCCAACATGGCTCAGGGAAATTTTGCAGAAGAGGGGGCAGAAACAATGTCAGAGCCACATGTTGGGTCATGATATGCAGAGACATTTATCCTACCCATAACTGTGGGCTAACTCCAAAATGCATGACCCATATACATCAACAAGGAGGGGCCAAGGGGAGAGTATAGGTCATGGATGAGCCTAATAATGATACCAAACTGACTGTATTTGCTGAACAAAAAAATAATTAATAAAAAAATTAAAGAAAAACCTCAAAAATATTAAAAGAAATCAAATATCAAATGAGATACTTCAAAGAACTCACTCTATTTCCAGCTTGGTAATATATTCAGTAACTCAAGAGCTGTATGCATTAGTTTCATAGAGAAAACTTCCAATTAAAATAGTTGGCACTTCAAAAACCTACCTTGAAGAATACTTCAAATCTCTGTTCAAACATTTATTTGGTCACATTGTTAAATTTTGAAGGCCGAATCATTCAGCTAAGATATTAATTCCTCAATTATTTATTGTGTGAATTACTTTTGAACATTTGATGCAACTGACTGGTTAAGTAGGTCTGGATTTTCAAACCAATTGAACATAGGAATTATGAATCAGTTACTCTCCACTTATTAGGGGGTTTGTCAGGGTTATAGGCTCAAAAGACTATCAGTAATAACAAGTCCAGAGAATAAAGTCCAGAGACTTTATTCCCAAAATCCTTGACTCAACAAGATGTTAGCTGACTTTCAGCCCTTTTGTCCATACTGCTGCTTTTATTAAGAGCCCCAAATTCATTCAAAATAACCAATTCAGTTCACTCTGACTTGATGCCTAATTTATATGCCTTAGCATAGATCTCCCCCCCACACACAAAATGACCAATTTAATCCACTCAGACCTGATGCCTAAATTCCATCCTTGAGAGTACTAAAACCCTTAGTGTTGGCTGCCAAGCAGTACCCTTCCAGCTTGGGAGACTCTAGTTTATTTTTCTAAGAATAAATCTCTGGTTACTTGCCCCTCTATTTTGTCTACATCAGTTTATACATTATGGGTTGAATGACAATGGACTGGAGAAAGCCTCAGATTTGAGGAGTTCTAGAAACAGTTGAGTGATGGCCACTCTCATTCAAAGTAAAGCCCAATAAGAGCTGAGAGATGAAGAATAGCTCTCAAAATCTGCATCCATATAATAGAAGTTACACCATGAATAATATTGCACACTCTAATGTCATCATGGTAATTCTAAGCTCACTGAATCTTCCTTTGTATTTTTTGGTCTTATGAATTTCTTAAGTTTAATTCAAGCTTTGAAATTTCAAAGTACAAAAATCCATATTAATTAAAATTCAGTCACAATAGGCTGGCTTAATTGGGATGAAAATGCTCCAGAGAAAATTATAGTGCATCATTTCAAGTGTGAGCATTTCAAGGACTTCTTTGTTTTGCCAAGACCAGTTAACATTTTTCTTGTTCTCTCATGATTTCTTCTCTATAAATCTAACTTTCCAGGCAGCTTCAATAATAAGTGACTGGAATAGCACTTCCAGTTCTCCAAAGAACTTAGTTATGATGAGTAAAATGCCTTTGATTTATGTTCTGTCATGAGAATGATGACACAAAAATCAAACAAAGGTATGCTACAGCCGTAGATGGCAGTGCCATCTCACAGTTACAGGGGCATTAGAGTCAAAAAGGTTTCTGATAGGTGTACTGTGTCAGTACAAGCTGCCATTTAAATATATTTTTATAGTACCCAATGCTAAATATCTTGACAGCCATATCCTTATTTTAGGTGTAAACTAGCAATCTGAAAATGCTAGTCAAAATTGGATTTTTAATTGTTTTTGCAAATTTTTCATCTGAATTTGGATTAAGAGTCTCATAAATCTGACTGAAGGAAATAATGGTGCATACTATATACCAATGCTTCAGGAAAGCTAGAGTTAGAGTTACAAACATAGAGTTAGAGTAACAAGCATAGCAATATGTCTGCTATTCAAAGTCTGTAGAAGCTTTTCCTCACTCCACTAATGTAGGCTGGGATAGATTGCTGATGAATAAGTACCTTCCATTCACTTAGTGCAACCTCCAGGGCCGGTTATTCACCTAACTTATGCACACCCTACTCTTAGGTCCTTGTGATTCCAGGCACAAGCTGGGATAAAAACAATCAATTTAGGCAGGGAAATCCTTTTCCAGTTGACTTGAGATAGCACTTCATTGTCCCTTTCATGGATCCTGTTCTAGAAAGCAGTAAATCAACTGTCTCAAGGTCCTTTGGAAAATGCAACAGAAAACTGTGCTGAAAACAAGGGAAATGTGTTTTCATGAAATAAAACACCTATGTTGCCGATTACTACAAGTAATTTAAGCACTTACTAATTTAATGTTTCACTTATACAGGCAAACTGCTATCACACATAATTTAAATTTTACCCACAGCATATCTACTGACAGGAGACATGTGGCAATAAAGACATAAGAAGATAAGCCCATGTCACAGGAGCACACCTGCACCCCAAACCACAATCATTAGGCTGTGTGTTCCATCAGTAGTTTCAGTCTTATGTAGCAGAATGAATAAAGGGAAATGGTTTTGGGCATATACCTGAAAAGAATACAGATATTCCCCTTAGTAAAATGTAGTTATCTGTTTCCATCACCTCACTGAATACTCAAAATTATATATTCAGTGTGCACGTGTTCCACACCCAAACATTCCAATATGCCCTCTTGTTTAAGTTCCTTACTAATTTCAGAGCTTATTAATTGGGTGACATTGGGCATGTTTCTTATTCCTTTTCAGATCTAATCTCTCTTTTAAAGGGCAATCTCTCTTTTTTTTATTTTACTTTGAAGATTTGGAGGATTACTGGAGATAATGCATGGCACCCTGACCTACAGAAAAACTATAAATAGCAACTCTTCTTTTTATGATAGTTCTATTGGCAGTTCTGATCTGTTGAACTTGTGTCCTACTTCTCTGAGTTCTTAATAGCTATTTCTGTCATTTAATTTCCTACTTTGTTTTGCAATAAATAGAGGCATTGTTTCTCACTGTATCCAATGCAGGTAGATTCAAACACTTTAAAAAATTCTAGATCTTACCTCTACTCCCATCATTGTGACCCACTATAGACTCACTATATCTTATGCACAATATCAAAACAGGACTTTTTCTGTGTTCTACTGTGGCACAGCCATGCATTTTTCTAAAAACCCTGATATGCAGGTCTTTAAAGACATCTCTTAAAGTAAGTGAATTATAAAATTTTACCATGCTTTCAAAATCATTAGGAAATTTGTCTCACCGGGAGTGGTGGCACATGCTTTTAATCCCAGCACTCAGGAGGCAGAGGCAGGAGGACCATTGTGAGTTCAAAGCCACCCTGAGACTACATAGTGAATTCCAGGTCAGCCTGAGCTAGAGTGAAACCCTACCTCAAAAAATAAATAAATAAATATAAAAATGAAAAAGTAAATTTGCCTCAAAACATTTTCAACTTTATTTTCCTTCATTCCATTTAACTGAAATATGCATTATCTATCATTTCAGATGTATGTTTGTCCATGATTCTATTATTGTTTTCAAAGTATGCTTCTGTCCATACTAGAACATCTGCTTGGAATATGTTCCCTTACTTTCTCTATGTTCTCAATGTTCCTTCAAGAGTATGCCAGATAACCATCTGAAGGCTGAAGCGAAGGCTTAGTGTTTAAGGCACTTGGCAGGAAAACCAGAGGACCCAAGTTCAATTCTTGAGTGCCCATGTAAAGCCAAATGCACAAGGCAGTGCATGCATCTACAGTTTGTTTGCAGTGGCAAAGGCTCTGGTGTACCTATTACCTCTCTCTATCTTTATCTCTCTCTTTCTCAAATAAATAGAAAATTAAAAAAATATATATATGCAGAGGGCATAATTGGCAAGAGTTGTTACTTTGCCAGCATGGAGACTTGATTTCAGTTCTCTTGCTTCCACATAAATGTCAGGGTTAGTGTTTCATGGCCCCAGTCCCAGTGAAACAGATTCAGAATAAGCCAGATCCCAAAGTCAAGGCTGCAAGCTACAGTAGATGAATCTGTGAGCAACTACTTCAGTAACAGGCCCTGACATGATAAATAGGAGGGAGAATCATAAAGTGAAGAGACACCTGATATTGAACTCTGGCCTCTATATTCATGAACCCACCTACACACACACACACACACACACACACACACACACACACACACTCACACCCATTTACCCACACTCATATAAACACATGTATGAACATGACACACACACACAAATATATATATATATATATATATATATATATATATATTTGTTTTCCTCTTCTTTTCTCCACCATCCTTCCATCCCTGCTTCTTATGCCCACTTTTTCTGTTATTTTTTTCTCCTCTCCCTTTCTTGATAACAAACAACCCCAAGCTTCTCACCACCTGTCTACAAAGCTGATTTTTTAAAAATTTAATTTATTAGTTTTCTTTTCAGCAAATACAGGCAGTTTGGTACCATTGTTTAGGCTCATCCATGATCTACCCCATCCCATTGGACCCTCTTTGTTGATGTAAATGGGTCGTGCATTGTGGAGTTAGCCCACAGTTATTGGTACCATAAATGTCTCTGCATATCATGACCCAACATGTGACTCTGACATTCTTTCCACCCCCTCTTCCACAAAATTTCCCTGAGCCATGTTAGGTTCATTTTTGGTCTGCTTCAGTGCTGAGGTGTTGGGGGCCTATGAGGCTCTGGCTCTCTGATTTGGTAGGAGTTGATTTTTCTCTGTGTTGGTCTCCTTCCCCTTTGTGCTGGTATCCGATTCATCAGGAAAACATCACCCTTGCTTGTTTCACCAATTATCCTTAGTTTCAGCTGGGCCCCTTTGAGGTATGTTGGGGCAGCTCTCCTTAGGATCTGCATCTATCTGAAAAAGAGAAGCAGATTCTCCAACGGAGAGTAAGTTAGCACCCAGAAAATTGAGATAACAATTACTTTTTTGATAGAGAGTTTGATAGGTGTAGGCCCTCTTGTACCCCATGATTGATGGTAGCTTGATATTGGAGAGTGGGCTTATGTTTGGGTATGGTTCTGACTTGTTTCCCAGCTCCAGCTATGGGTCTCGTACCACTGAGGGGATCAGTTAGCCAAATCAAGAGCAGTTGGTTTCCCACCATGGCTGTGTGCCACTATTGCACTTGCGTGGGCATCACATCAGGTTATTTGTTCAAAGCTGATTTTTTTTTTTTTTGGCAAATTGTAAAGTAAGCTGAGTAAATACATATGCTTTTGCATAAGCAAAACTTAATTGAGATTTTAGACTATATTATTGAAGACACCGACAAATATTATTATTTCCTTTTCAATCTTCAAAACAAATGCATCATAATTTTACCTGTGAACAAGGGTAGTTTACATAGCTATATGAATTCCCTGTGACAAATTACATAGTATAAAGTATAGAAAGAAATATGAACCTGAAACAATGTTATCATTTTTCCAAAAGTTGTAGCTCACTGTTCTTTACTGTTAATTACCTAATGGAACAATTGCTGCCAAACTACTTAAATTCAAAAATAATTATAAAATAACATAAATTTGCTTTACTTTCTCTTTCTATTTTGGTTTTCAAGGTAGGGTCTCACTCTAGGCCAGGCTAACCTAGAACTTGCATTGTAGTCCCCGTCTGGCCTCAAATTCACAGCCGCCCTCCTACCTCTTTCTCTTGGGTACTAAGATTAAAGGTGTGCGCCACCCCCCCGACCTTGTTTACTTTCCCATTAATTACTTTTCTCATTATTATGATAATAAACCTGGCACCCGCACCTTAATGAGGTAAAGTTTATTTCAGTTTACACTTTGAGTTGATACAGTTCATTATTGTATGGAAGACATGGAGAAAGGAGCTGGTCATGATTCCCCCCCACCTCACCGCCCGTGCCATTCTCTCCTCTGTATATCCTTATCTTTTTCTTCCTTCTCTTCTTGGGTGCTGACCTGTAACTTCCAGTACCAGCATGTGGCTAACATCCACAATGAGCTTTTGATCAGAGAGACCAACAACGTTTTCCAAAAGAAGACAGATTTCTGTCAGAGTACTTGATGACCCACCAAAGGTTAGTGGTAAGACTTTACTGCTGAAGATACCATATGCTGTTGGTAGGTAACATGGAGTGATCTGGCAGGAATATAGAAGAGAGTCAGAACTCCAAACAGTTAGCTTGTCTAGTGCCAGAAGGTGCTACATAAGCAACTGGGGGAAAATGACCAACATCTGTACAAGCAAATTGTGGTCTAAGCTACTCCAGAGCAAACAACTTGATGTGATACTCACACAAGGGCAATAGTGGCATGCAGCCATGGTGGGAAACCAGCTGCTCTTGATTTGGCTAACTGATCCACTCAGTGAAATGGCACCCATAGCTGGAGCCTGGAAATAAGTCAGAACCCTTTCCAAAAATGAGCCCACTCTCCATTATCAAGCTCCCACTAATCATGGGTTACCAGATGGCCTACATCTATTAAATTCTCTCAAAAAAAAAAAGTCATCCCATTTATCATTTATCTGGCACTAACTTCATTGTCCGCTGGAGAATTTGCTTCTCTATTTCAGATGGATGCAGATTGTAAGGAGAGAAAAAAACCCATCACACCTCAAAAGGGCCCCAGCTGAAGCTAAGAATATTTGTAGAAATGAGCAAGAATCCTGCTACCTTGGTGAACCTGGTACCAACACAATAGTGAAGGAAATAGACACAGAGAATACTCAACTCCTACCAACGCAGATATCCAAAGACACAGAGGCTCCCAAGACTTCATTACCAAAGCAGTCCTAAAACGAACCCAACATGACTCAGAGAAATTTGCAGAAGAGAGGGTGGGAAGAATGTTAGAGCTATACGTTGGGTCATTATGCACAGAGACATCTCCGCTTACCCATAACTGATGGCTAACCTCACAAAGAACAACTCATATTCCCCAATGAGGATGGTCCTGCAGAGGGGGGAGGACAAGAAGGAAGTAAATGATGGTACCAACATGGCTGTATGCACTGTGTACATGACTGAAGGTCTTTCCATATCCAGTGCATTCATAGAGTTCCTCTGTAGTGTGAAAAGCCTGGTAAGCAGTAAGTGATGACTGTCAAGTGAAATGCTTTCCGCATATCATACACTCATAAATTTTCTACCCAGTATGGATTCTCTGGTGTTGAGTGAGGTTAAAGTTTTCCCACAATGGTTACATTTGAAAGGTTTCATTCCATAGTGAAGTCTCTGATGTTCTATAAAGTATGTTCTTTGGCTAAAGATTTACCCCAGATATGTTTCATTTGTAGTGTATTTCTCCATTGTGATTTCACTGAGCTGGGGAAAGAGTTGAGCCCTTAATAAAGGTCTTTCCACATTCACTATGCTCATAGGTCTTCTGTCCAGTGTGGCCTCTCTGATAAACAATCAGATGCATGCTCTGACTGAAGGCTTTCCCACACTTGCTGCATTCATAAGGCTTTTCTCTTGTTTGTGTTCTCCGGTGCACAGTCAGGTTCGTGATTTGCATGAAGGTCTTTCCATACTTACAATATTTTTTGGCTTCTCCCTAGTATGAATCTGTTCATGCTAATTAAGGAAGGAGTTCCTACAGAAGGTTTTCTCACACCCTTGCACTGTTAAGGTTTCTCTCCAGTATAAGTTCTTTGATGGACTGTAAAGTTCATGCTCTGAATGAACGCATTCCCACACTCATTACACTTGTAGGGTTTCTACACAGTGTGAAGTCTTTGATGTAGGGTGAGGGAGGAGTGCTCAATGACAGGCTTGTCACAGATGTTACACTTACAGGGCTTCTCCCCAGCATGCATCCTCTGATGCTTCAGGAGGGATGAGCTCTGGCTGAACGATTTCCTGCACTTACCCTATTCATATATTGTCTTCCCCATATACATGCTTTGAATTTTCATTTACTCAGAATTTTTGTTTGTCATCATTTTCATGTGTATTCAAGTTATGGAATCTTTCTGCTAAAGAATCACATTGTGGTGTATCAAACATGAAACCTTTACTCAAACATTTTTTTTTAGCTTTTTTTTTTTTTTTTTTTTACCTTCTCACACTCTCCTCTTACTGAAGATATTCTTCACCACTTGGCCAAGATTTCTTTCCTGTTACCCTTATAACCAACCAGCAGGTTCCCAAGTGTCCTCTAAAGTTGAATGCCAGGTATATTCCCTTTCTATTATGACCCCATAGGGCAAATCTTCAGTGTTGTTGGGCTTCACCTGACTCCCAGCCGTAGACTTGGTATAGTGACTGTGAAGAGCTCAGCACAGCACTCATTCCATACCCTGTTCTCATGGCTTGGACAAGATACCAAGAGAACTGAACAGAAGGCCAAGCTGGCAGTAAGATTCTGGGAAACCTGAGCATCTGAGGGCAGGGGAGCAGCAGCTATCACCTTTTTTCCTATGGACCCTCCCTTGGAAATGTGCAGACTTGAACCATTACAGAGTAGGAAGTTCCTTCCTAGCATGTGTGAATTTAGGCTTTTCAAGGAAGCACCTTTAATCATTGAGACTTTCCCAGCCCAAGCCCTGGGTTTGAGTCCCATCACCTTGCTTCCAAAGGAGCCAGAGGATCCATGTCACATTCTCCTTATATACAGTCCAGGACTGCAGCTTAGAGAATGCCATCCACACTTAGAATATGTCTTCTTTCTAGACTAAACTAGAAAGTATGGCAAAGGCTATGATGAGAGGTTTTGTTTCCATGGTGATTCTAAACATTGCCAAATTGACAACCAAGATTAACCATCACAATTTCCAAAAAGAAAAAAAAAAAATAAAAAGTAAGAAAAATGGGGGTTGGGGAGGAAGGAAGGAAAACTGTCCTAAGATCATGCACTGACATATATAATTGAAACTGAAGCTATTGTGAAAATATGGTGACAATGTCACATATAAACTCAGGGGCATAAAGTTAATGAAGATTAGAGTAACAGAAAATGGTTCTTTTCTCTGTTAGATACTGAGCATAAAATGTTGCCATTAGACATATTGGACACTAGAAAAATCATTGCTACTGAACCTTGTATGCTGAATTTCCTTTTCACTAAGAAAATGAAGCAAATAATTTATTAAACTAACATCTTCCTTTATGATGTTTTCACCATTTCTACAGGAAGATTTAACCTTGCATTTTGAAAGATAGATAAATACCATTATTTAAATCATATATAAACATTATGAAGTCAACAAATAAAAATCATACCACCTAAGCTTGTTTCTGCTTTTGAATCCTAGGACATATGTTATTTTCTGCTAGTAAATCTCTATGTGGCATCTGTAATTATATTACAAATGCTTAGAATATATTATTTTACAAATTCCACTAGTGTACTAGATCTGATCATTTAGCTACCTACATTGAACTTGACTGTACATGTATCTACTCTTTGATGTGTATCAATAATTTCACCACAAGGTATATGGATAAATTAATGAAAAAAAACAACACATAAAAAATGAAAATTACTACTCTACAAACATTTTATTATAACCACAGATACTTTTAATATATAGATTATAGATCTAGAGCTACAAATTACTCTACTCAACAGTACATTATCGCATATAATTTAAAGGTTTATGAAAATTTCAGCACCACAATTCAGAATGGAAGGAGTACCATACCTTGTTTTAATGCTCATTTTTATAGAATAGTAATGCAGATAGCCTCTGCCTGGCCTTTAAATCTATTTTCAATGTGCTTATTGCACAGGGAATTGGGTATGTATAGATTCATTTTCAGGACATCTCTTATTTCTAACTTCTTCATACATTTCACTAAAGAGAGATACTACCAAACTAAATAAAACATCAGATTTATTTCCTATCCTTCTTCCTACACATCTAGATTATCCAGTGCTATTTTCTATATCTGTAGCCACAATCATAGGTAAGTGGACCTTTCCCAGTCATTTATTCATATCACAACACCTTTGCTAGAGAGTGATATGGTATTTCAATGTATATGAGTTATTTAATGTTTTACTCACATATTTTAAAACAAAATCCTCACTAAGCATGCTTTCATGACACTCTTTAGGTACGGATTTGATTTAATCTATAACAGGTGCTGAACTTGGGCAATGAAATAGTCTATTAAAATGATATCCTGAGTGAAGGTTGGGAAGATGGCTCAGGGAATAAATAAATTGCTTGTTGCTCAATTCTGTTTATGTGAATTAGTTCCCCAGATCCCACATAAAAGAGTTGGAAATTGTGAAGGCTTCTTTAGTCCCAGTGTAGTGACAGTGGAATTGGAACAGAAGACAGGAGAATTTACCTGAAGCTCACAATAAAATCAGCTAAGGAAAACAACAGCAGAGTGAGGTCTAGGGAGAGAGAGAAATGTTCATTCAGTGATTTTGTAAGGCTCTAGCTCACCTAAAAGTTGCCCTCCAACCCCCACATACATGCTGTGGCAAATATCCACATACACACACACAATCATAGGTCATAGAATTTTAATAGAAGCTAATGCAATAATTCATGTGAAGGTATTTCTAGACCCCTTAAGCTTTAGGATATATTTGTCTAACTAGCCAGGCAGGAGGCAAAAAGATGAGGTAGAGATGAATCATAATGGTTGATATTCATTTCACCCTCAGAAATATCCAGAAATAAATAAACACACATGTTATATATACATATATATAGTTATGTATATTACATTATGTATATAGGCAGCTATTGCTGTATGAGTCAGTACAATGTAGAGGCTTATAGTACTTCTGTTGAATAATATAATACTGAGTTCACAGCTTATTTCTTTTCCTCTGGGTCATGTAGGACTGTAGTTGGGGGAAACTGATGCATTAGCATAGTTTACCCTGATGTAGACTGTGTAGCTATTGCAGAATATCCTTGTCAGAGGTTACTCAGCACCCATGAAGGTGGCCTCTCATTTGTTCAGACTAGATTGGACTTTTGGACTTGTAACTGTGCCATTGACATAGTTCTATGTATGAGAACACAGAAAACAAGTCTTCTTTTTAGTGTCTGGACTTTAAACCAACCAATCATCATTTTTGTCCATATTGTATTGATCAAAGCTAAGTACAGAATGAGATGAGATTCAACATTCCACTTTGTGTTTGTGTTTTTATGTATGAATGTAGATAGATAGATAGATAGATAGATAGATAGATAGATAGATAGATAGATAGATAGATGATATAGATGTCTTTCTAGATAGATAGAAAGGCAGATAGATGATAGAAAGATACATAGATAGACAGATAGGGAGATTGTTAAGACAAGTAATTTTTAGGACATGGTGGGGGATTGTGAGTCTAGTTGGGGAACAGTCAGTCCACTTCTAATTTCCACCATTGTGGGAAGTTTACCATCATAGACTAGATCAGTGGTGTTACATCTTTAATCCATATACATTTGACAATTGCAATAAACAGAATAGACTGATAAATAGTATATGAGTGTTTGCAGCTAAACTTATATCAATTATACTTACAAATGCATGTTACTTGTGTTTGCAAATTAAAATAGCATTTTAAGGAGGTAATGTGTGTAACTTCTAACATTTTGGATATTTTAGTTCAAAACTCACTGACAAAAATTCTATAGCCTTAAATAAACTTCAAAATGTATGTTAGAAATCTAAAACCACTTCTAATTTCCACCATTGTGGTCTGTTTTGGAAGTTTACCATCATAGACTAGATCAGTGGTGTTGCATCTTTAATCCATATACATTTGACAATTGCAATAAACAGAATAGATTGATAAATAGTATATGAGTGTTTGCAGCTAAACTTATATCAATTATACTTACAAATGCATGTTACTTGTGTTTGCAAATTAAAATAGCATTTTAAGGAGGTAATGTGTGTAACTTCTAACATTTTGGATATTTTAGTTCAAAACTCACTGACAAAAATTCTATAGCCTTAAATAAACTTCAAAATGTATGTTAGAAATCTAAAATTGGATTCAAACTGCACCCAAAGAATGTAGTAATTTAATATATTTTGTAATAATTTTTAATTAAAAACAGCATTTGCCATATTAATATTTGTCTATAATTTATTTGCACAGTGTGAGCCGCTATTAAGATATGAAACATAAATTGAAATAATTTAGTTTGAACATAAACTTTACCTAAATTTACTTTGTGAGTAAGCTGCTTCTTGCCATTACATCTGATATTTTGTATTTCCACAGGGTAAATTACCCTAATAATTTTTAGTACCTGAGTCTTTATTTTATAATCAATCTGGAGTATTTTAAATTTTTGTACATTTTTATTTATTTATTTGAGAGCAACCAAAAGAGAGAAAAAGAGGCAGATAGAGAGAGAGAGAGAGAGAGAATGGGCACACCAGGGCCTCAGTCACTGCAAACTCCAGATGTGTGTGCCACCTTGTGCATCTGGCTAATGTGGGTTTTGGGGAATTGAGCCTCAATCAGGGGTCCTTAGGCTTCACAGGCAAGTGCTTAACCACTAAGCCATCTCTCCAGCCCCATCTGGAGTATTTTGAATCATGGATTTTGTAGAATACCTTTATTTAACCATATTATTATAGATTCTATAATAAAGGATGATGTACATTTTTACAGGTTTCATAAAAATATAACAGTGTATAGGGCTGGAGAGATGGCTTAGCGGTTAAGCGCTTGCCGATGAAGCCTAAGAACCCAGGTTCAAGGCTCGATTCCCCAGGTCCCACGTTAGCCAGATGCACAAGGGGGTGCACACGTCTGGAGTTTGTTTGCAGTGGTTGGAGGCCCTGGCACGCCCATTCTCTCTCTCTCTATCTGCCTCTTTTTCTGTCACTTTCAAATAAATAAAATAAAAAATAAAAAACAAAAAAATTAAAAACATATATAACAGTGTATATATCTCAAAAAGCTTACACCAATGTTTATTTAAGTACATTTATCCCTGTTGAATAAAATGATATTTTGACGACATACAACTATTTAAGTACTGCAGTGTTTTAATTATTTTTTCCCATGAAATTATGATGATTGGATTGCAAAATATTTTTATGTTTTCTAAGATGAAGTGTTATGTATCATCCTATAATATTACTTAGCATTACATTACTTATTTAATGAGTAGACTGCTGTGACTGTATGGAATCAAGATTTTGAAAAAGTGTTAAATTCATAATATGTTGTTTTCCCAAAGAGCAGCTTTTATTTAATATTAAATCCTTAGTTAAATACAAACATTTCAATCAAGACTTTCTAAAGTGTCTTCTCCTAGTTTTATTTTTTTTATTTATTTATTTTAATTAATTATTTATTTATTTGAGAGTGACAGACACAGACAGAAAGACAGGTAGAAGGAGAGAGAGAGAATGGGCGTGCCAGGGCTTCCAGCCTCTGCAAATGAACTCCAGATGCGTGCGCCCCCTTGTGCATCTGGCTAACATGGGACCTGGGGAACCGAGCCTCGAACCAGGGTCCTTAGGCTTCACAGGCAAGCGCTTAACCGCTAAGCCATCTCTCCAGCCCTTCTCCTAGTTTTAATTGAATGAAATTCTTCCTTTGATAACTTCCTCAGGAGGACATTATGATTTTTTCTTGTGTTCTTTTTACTAATACATGTTTATTGAAAAGTTTTTTTTTTTATATATTGTTGTTTCCTTACATATATCTATAAATTTTTGAACAAATAAAGTTTCATTTTACTTTTATCATAACTATCCAAGGTGGATTTTTATCTACATTAAAAGATAACATTTCTATGATTAATTTTCTTTTTTGGTTTTGCTACTGTGGTAGTTTGGATTTATGCTGCCCAATAGACACAAACGTTTTATTAAATCTTATTACTTGGATTTCCCATAGCCTGGTTGGAGGAGATGTCACTGTGGGCAGATCCTGGGATCCAGCCCTAAGCTGTTGCTGCTGATGGATCTGAATTCAAGCCTGAGGTATGCAGGGTGAGCTCTGCCTGGGTTCCCTGCAGTGTCTTCCTGCTTTTGGTGGTGCTGATTTTCTCTCTGTGTTCCTCTCTGAAAGGGCGCTGGTTTCCTGCATCCTTAGGGAACTTCTCCTGGATGTGTAAGCCTGAAACAATTTCCATTCCCCCTACAAACTGTATCTCGTTTGAAGGTTCATAACAGCAGTACAGATCTTACTAGGACACTACACAACGCCAATTTTTACTTTACCTAAGTTATGTCATCCTTTCGTTAAAAAGGAAGTTTTGCTACTTTAATTTTGAATGGGATTTACCTTATACATTTTTGTCTTATTGCTGCATGTCTTCTTATATCTATATTTATGTCTACAAATATATCAATAACTACATTTTTGTAATGGCATGCATATATGCATATTTTATTTCTCACTCATTTTTCCTATCTTTTAAGTTCTTTGTTTGTATCTTAACTACTTTTTTTAAAAAAATTTCATCTATTCTTCCACTGTTACCTTGTAGTGCGTCTCACCTTACCATACCTTGTAGTTAAGTAGGGTTTTCTTGGTTCAATCTGTTAGAAGTTTACATTTATCTTCCTAATACATTAAAATTTAGAAAGTAAAAAAAAAATAAGTCAATCTTTTTTATATATTTTTAATTTCTTATTTGTTACTCTGCTAATCTAGGTACAGTTGTTCATGCCTATAATCCCAGCACTGATGAGGCTGAGATGGTAACACACACACATGCATGTTTGAGGCCAGCTTTGTCAAGATAGCTAGCTCCAGGTCAGTATAGTCTTTCCAGTCAAACAGCCAAACAATAAAAATAAATAAATTCTGGAATTAGTTTGCAATTAGCACAACAGTCTTATCACAGCATGCCTCACACTCCAATAACTGGAATTTTAAGCCTGTCGCAGAGCACCAGCTGTACATATTAATGTTCATTGCTATGTGTTTTTCTTATATTGGCTCTGTATTTAACTGAAGTGACTTTTCTTGTTGATAGTCAATTTTCTCCCTGTTGATCATAGATGAGGATGGTATGGGATGAGGAACTTGAATGATTTTGTTTAGCATTCTCTGCTCTGGAGGTAAAGTTCAGTTGTTCAACAAAGGATACCTTCATGTGCCTGGAAGAGGGGTCAAGAGGACATCTCTCTCTGGTAGAGTGACACATTCTTATTCCCATAAGCTTGTGAACTTCAATATCATGGCAATTTCCTTCTTTCACTTCTATGCTCCTCCTTCCACTTCTCTTTCCCTATATGTTTTTCATGACATTTTTTTTTCCTTTTTGCATCAAATCATCTCTTTCTTATCATTCAATACATAGAAATAGAAAGTCTATTTGTGTATAGTCTTGCTTGTATCATACTACTTTGAGGTTCCACTAACTGTAGCTCACTTTGCATTTTTTTCTGGCCAGTTATTCTCAGAATAAATTTTATACTTGAGTTGGTTTCAAGCGTTGGTTTTTCAAGTTTGCATGTGTATCACCTTTCAACCCATGCAATAAATTGTACATGATGTAGTTCCATTCTCAAATTACCAATAGTCTATATACTGTGAAATTTAAAGACAATAATAGGTAAATGGTTGAAAGTCAATAATAATATGCAGGCCTTGAACAAATATTTTAACTATATATATAATTTATTATTTTAATATATAATTCAAACAATGAAGCAGTGAAAATAAGCGTATAAATCATGAAAATGAAGACCAAAACATATTAAAAAATTAAGTCTTGAGACAGGAAAGAGAAATTAGCAGTTGAAGAGCTTGCCTACAAAACCTAACAACCCAGGTTCAATTCACCAGGACCCACAAAGTGACACAGGCATCTACAGTTTGTTAGCTGTGGCTGCAGGCTCTCACATGCCCATTTTCTCTGTCTGTCTGTCTCTCTTTCTCTTTCTTTGCAAATAAATACATAAAATATTTTTAAAAAGAAAAGAATTAAATCTTATACTGGGAGATAATGATAAAAGGTGACTGATTGTAAGAAAAAGAAATGAAAAAGTAAACCATCATAGTTATCCATTGCAGGAAAAAAAAAAAAATAGGTGAGGTTGAGATTATACTAAGTTATAGAACAGGGGGAAAAAAAAGAGCAAGAGCACATTTTTAGTGATTAGTTTGTTTCCTCATTACTTGACTGGTATGATCTTTGTCAATTAATAAAAAAAGAGTTGAAAATAACCCACATTTATTATTTTTTAGAATAAGCCAAAAATTTAGTTACTTGAAAGGAAATTTTAGCTTATTCTTTCATTACAAGATTTCCTTTAGCATTAGATAGAAAATTTATTTACTATTATGTATGTGAGTGTTACCAAGTATTATAAAATTACACTGCTATTTTAAATGTTTTTTAATTGAATTGAATTGAATTTTTTATTTATTTGAGAAAGAAGTAGAAAGAGAAAGACATAGAAAGAGAGAGTTAATGGGCATACCAGGGCCTCCAGCCACTCCAAACAAACTCCAGATGCATGTATCACCTGTTCACATGGCTTATGTAGGTCCTGAGGAATTGAACCTGGGTCCTTTGGCTTGGCAAGCTAGTGCCTTAACTGCTATGCTATCTCTGTAGGCCAAATTACATTGCTTTTAATAGTCTTTATTCTCACCTTCTGGCTTTCTGAATTATTTTTATTTTTCTTCTTTCTTTTTTCTTTTTGCTCTTACCAAATTGCATTTCTCCAGGTAAGAATACAAAAATCAGTAGTTTTTTTTTTAATAAAAAAGATGTATTTGCATCACCGTGCAGTTACTAATTATTTTATCCTCATTGTCTTTTATGTACTGTCTACCTTGTAAGGGGAAGTGAATGGATTAAATGGGTTTCAGGAACCTTGGAATGCCTGAGCCAGTGAGCATGACTCTGGCTGGCATTTACTCACTGGGCTTCACTGAGGACTGTGGTTTCAGGGAACTCTGGCTATCATATGTTCTTTCTGAAGAGAACTCCGTGATCTAGTAATAGAGCATCTCTCTGTCTACACTTGACTAAAGCCAAGAAGAATACTCTGAAAATATTAATTTCAGTACTTCCTTCTTCTATTTTTACCATCAGCCTAAAATTTATCTTACCAGAATGCTTATATTTCATAGCAATTGAAGCTAGACAATCTTTGCAGGAGAGATTTATTTGTTTTTATTTTCATTTTCCAGATTATATATAGCAAATATTGATTGAGTGAAAACCACTGAACTGGGGAATAAAAATGTGAATACATGTGGGTGGGAGTGATGATGGGAATGTGACCAAAATGCAGAAAGAATAATTTCTTTTCCTTTTTTAAAAGACAAAAAAGATAAAGATGAAAATGCAATGCACTGTAACTAGGCTTTCAGCTTGCCAATATTTGTTTAGATTGAATGATTACTACATCAACATTCCATTAGTTTTATGAAGAAAAAAACATTTTAAGAATGTTTTTCTAAGCAATGGGGAAAATTAGAAAATAAAATAGGATGCAGATTATTTTTAAAGCACTAACCCCAGGAAATTTCCTTTGGGCTGATTATCACAAAACAATCACTAAAGGAGTGTCAACTACAACGTGACAGAACAGGAATTTCTACCAACCATTCTCACACAGAAACATCAATTTGAGCAACAATTAATGTAGAAGAATAAAATCATAGGTATAAGAGACAGGTTAGAGCTTATGATATCTAGAAAAACATAGAAATAAGAACACCTGTGTTCTTATTTGGTAACCTCCTCATTAATAAGAAGAGTGAAATGAAAAACAAGCTTCCCTATGAACTTCAGCATCAGACTCCTCTCAGTAAACCATGGTATTAGGCCAGTGCACATGGTATCCATGCATCAAGCACTGTTCCATGGACCCTAAATGAGAAAGAGAGAGAGAGAGAGAGAGAGAGAGAGAGAGAGAGAGAGAGAGAGAGAGAGAGAGAGGGAGAGGGAGAGCACTCTTGATTTAGGACAACTTGACCTCCTTTTTTTCCTTTTTCCTTTAAGATAATTCAAATGATGATTTTGTTCAGCAGAATATGTGCTTTAAATTTTGATCGCCAACCCCCGCCATGGGCAAGTGATATGTAGTGCTGTTATTTCTCCACTGCAGAGCTATGACAGTGTGTGGTTGCACCTGGTCAGCCAGGAATTCCTGAGAGTGAACACAGCATACTCAGAAATGTACTCTATTATAAGCTATGATGCACTAAGGCTATGAGGGTATGTTATGCCCTCTTCACTGAGCACATTTTCTATTTCTGAAGAGTTTATCTGGACATAACTCCAGTGATAGCCACACACAGTTGCTCCTGTGAGTAGAATACGATTTAAACTTTTTTAAAAAAGAAAATTTTAGCACTTGCAGTTAAGGTAGCTGTTCTGGGGAATAAACTCTAAGAACGTTTAAAGTGTTTAAACCTGCAGCAATGCATTTTTAGCATGTTCTTTTGCTTTCCAAAATAATTTTCCAGATGGAGCTCCTGACAGAGACAAGAAGACTGTTCATTATACCTCAGGTACCCTCTCCAGCAGAAGAAATATACTTGATAACATGTTTTCTAGACCACCTCGGAAGTTTGAAAATTGTGTGTGTGTGTATGTGTGTGTGTGTATTTTCATATGAATGCTGGAACACACATGGAAGTCAAAGGACAAATTTTATGTTGTTCCTTACCTGTCCACTTTAACTGAGGCAAATTTATGCACTCTTCATTACTCTTCATTGTAGCAATGCCATTCCTCACTGTGTTTCTATGTCTTTCTCCCTTTTGCCACTATCAGTGTTAGCTTGCTAGGATCACAGAAGTTCAGCATGTTTTCCAGGTTTTTTTATTTTTTTTAATCAGGTCTGTGGATGTAACTTGGGTATTCCAGCATGAATTCTGAACAATTTATATAGTAAACTATTTGCCCAGTCCCAAAGCAAGTTGTATTACATATTTTTACTTAATTTATATTAGTTCTATTTATTTATTTGAGAGAGGGAGAGAGAGAGAAAATGGGTGTGCCATGGCTTCCAGCTACTGTAAAAGAACTCCAGATGCATGAGCCACCTTGTGCATCTGGCTTAAGTGGGTCCTGGTGAAATGGAACCAAGGTCCTTTGGCTTTCCAGGCAAGTGTCTTAATCAATATCCATCCCATTATCACATATATTTAATTAGCCCAGTCCCAGAGCAAGTTTTATTATACATGTAAAATTAAAGAACATGATAGTTTCTATTGTCAATCATGTGATAAAGTTGGTTCATACAAATAGATCAGAGAAAGGGCACATTTCAGATTATCAAGCAAATTCACGTTTTTCTAGATGTATAAAATAAATAAGTTATAATCACAGCTCTGCACCATAATTCATATAAAATATTCCAATGGGAATAAGATGCCATAAATTATCAATTGATCATTTTGAGTTTTTAATCATTGAGGAATATAATTTATCATCCTTATTTATGGATTTTTTGTGTGTGCATACCTGTGTTTTCTTGTCTTATTTTTTTTGATTTATCAGAATTTCATACTTTCACCTTTACTTAGTGGCTCTTCTTCCATGCTGGTTTCAGGTTGATGATGTTTTTCTTTTCAACTAAAAAAATCTCAAAATCTAGTGGGGAGAGGGACAACTATTTATTGTAATTGCAGCAGAACTGAATGTATGTTCAGGATACAATGTATAAATATTTTGAAATGGTTACTTTAGAAAATGCATGTTTTTCTAAACATATATACCCTTGTCTTATTTATACTTTTGCTTATTAAAGAAAATTTAAGACCTGCAGTGTGTTTTTCCTAAGTCCAATCAGAATGTTTCTAAGCCTTTGACTATGAAATCTTGATACAGATCCAAATAAACAACCATAAGTGAAGAATAGATATCCAGTAGTTTATGTTGCATCAAGATAGCATTGAATACACCAAGTCTCCCTTGTGACCAATATTAGGCCATAGCAGATTTGTGGATTGCACAGCCTTCTGGTGGGTAGGAATAGCTGACAAAGAACAATTGAATGAAATAAAAACTAAATTTCCTCAGTGGATACTTGCATAAAGTATGCTTTCCCTTGTTTCTTATTTTTTCAGTCATTGCTAAGACAGGTAAAATTTCCTGTGCTGACAACACTTATATTCATTTATTTGGAATAAAGTCCCCTTCATCAGTGAATTTGCAGGCATACCAATGACATCAGTGTAGGACACACTGGTTAATTTTCTCTCTAGTGTATTTCTGTTTACTTCATTATCTATCAGTGCTCTTTTTACTAAGAAATTTGTTGAATTATTCAACAACTATAAAATCAAAGCAATTTGCTTTCTGATTTGAGCTGACTATCAGAAGAGCATTTCTAAGTCACTAAGACATTAAAAGTAAATTGGCTCCTCAGATTAATTCAGATCAATAAGTTATCAACAACAACAAAACCAAAAACCTGAATTCCTATTATTGATACCATTTTGACATCAAAAGATACATAAATGTTCTAAATTCTAAAATCACAATTTTAAAGAGGGAAATAACTTTTGCTAGATTGCTGTATTATAAAGAACATGTATGATAATTGTTAGTTCAGTCTTTAAATGGATAATATCTACCCCCAAATATACCTAATTATTATATTAAACATCTTAAGGCCATTTAGAAACAAATAAGTGCTACCTTTTTTTTTTTCATTTAGACTGACTACCATAGCTTAGGTAACATATATCAGTTGTTAAGTAAAATCTTAAATATGAATTTAGTTAGAAAAAATGGATTTCATGTAAGAATTTATGTACAATATATAAACTCCTAGAAGTACTTTTTATTTCATCAAGATCAAAATATCTGATAAAAGTCAAGAAACCCTCCTTAACCTGGCTGTGTGTATTACTGTATGAATTAATTTACTTGTAATGCTCTATCTAGTATGATACTTAATAAACAATGTCTGAACTAGTC
Organism: Jaculus jaculus; assembly: GCF_020740685.1. Lineage (NCBI taxonomy): Eukaryota > Metazoa > Chordata > Mammalia > Rodentia > Dipodidae > Jaculus > Jaculus jaculus. Next base: position 28,968,843 of record NC_059104.1, read on the forward strand.
AATTATTAAGTGACTATGGAATGCAATTACATGAAAGTTAATAATTATCCTTGGTTAGAAAACCAAACAGCAATTTCAATGAGCATGTTCAGTGAATGTTTGGGTAATGTGGTGGTTTTATTCAGATGTCCCCTTGCAAACTCATGTGTTCTGAATAGTAGGTGGCAATTTAGGAATTATAGCCTCTTGTAGGTGATGTATTGTTTGGGGAGGACATTGGGGTGTTATAGCCAGCTTGTCTTTGCCAGTGTTTGGCATGATCTTCTGTTGCTATTGTCCTCCTGGCTTTGGGCAGAAGTTGATGTCTACCCTCTACTCATGCCATCAGTTTTCTCCTACCACCATGCAGTTTCCCGTTGAGTCTGTATGCCAAAAAAACCCCTTTCCTCCTGCAAGCTGCTTTTGGTCAGATTCTTTCTGCCAGAAATGTAAAACTGAGTGCAATAGTAAAATTGATATCAGTGAAATGGGGCTGTTGATGCTAGATAACTAACTCTGTGGTTTTGGCATTTTGGAACTGATTTATAGGATGAATGTGGAAGGATTTGAAACCTTGGCCTCAGAAACACCACAAAGTGCTATAAGTACAGCTTTATGGACCATTCTGGTCAGAGTTGAAAGACTTGAATGCATTAAGAACTCTGGACTGTGAAGATTGGTTTATAAGGGTAAGAAAGAGCTTTTCCTGTCCTGGTCTAAAAGAATTTTGTGTTAGAGTCTTGCTATTATACCTGTGTCCTGAGAAGTTGTACAGTATTGTGTTGCATAGAAATGGAGTGGTATGAGCAGAAGGATATGGATCAGAAAAATAAAAAAAAAAAAAAAAGAGAGACATCTTTAGGATGAAACTGCTGGCCATTCAGCTACAATTGTTTGAGAAATTACAACCAATGAGATTGGGCCAACTAATCTGCACAGAGACAACAGGAAGAATACAGACCCTTATGAATGGGCCTGAATGCTACAGGAGTATCCTGTTCTTCAAAGTCTGCATTATCACCCCACTCCTCAGTTTAACAAGTTGGTAGCCCACCTGGTACTACAAATGGTACTACAAATTGTACTACAAAAGGAGAAAGAGAAGGTCATTGAGTTTGCATCACAGTTTTTATGTTGTTTTTTATTTAATGGCCATGGGCAGTGTGAAGCAGGCTTGTTGGATTACATACATGGTGCCCAATGTAACCATGAAGATGAACCATTGTTTGCAGTGGAGACCCAATGGAGATGCCAAGACTATGGGATGACTGCCAAGGAGAGCTACTGGTACCAGATAAAAATTTTCTTCCTGAACTATTAGTAGCCAAGTGGCATATTTGATATTACAGAGACTTGTCACTGGTTAGAATTATCTGACTTGTAGACTTATTGCTAGTTAAAGTTGTCAGACTTGGCGCTACAGAGTTTGATGTTTGCCTTGCTTGTTTAAAATTCTCATATTGGTTGAATATTTCTTTACTATACCTAATGCTGTATTTTGCAGTGTGAATGTTTATTATGTGCAATTTTTTGGGGTGGGGAAGGTAAAAGAACTTGGACTATGGAGATGTTTGAAAAGCATTTTGATTTGTAAAATATATATATATTAGTCTTTTAAAGTTTAACTGAATGCACTATGTTTTACATCACGAATGTTATCAGTTTATGGACATCAGGTGTGGAAAGTATCAGTTTGATTCATGTATTCCCCATAAACTTATGAGTACTGAATATGAGGTCCTCAGCTGGTACAAATTTTGGAATTGGAGCCTGCTAGAGGGGATGTATTGTTGAGGGTGGGCATATTGGTGTTATGATCAGCTTCTCCTTGCCAATGTTTGGCACATTCTTCTGGTGCTGCTGTCCACCTAATGTTGTCCAGGAGGTGATGTCCACCCTCTGCTCATGCCATCAGTTTTACCTGCCATTATGGAGTTTTCCCTGAAATGTGTAAGCTAAAATACACCCTTTCCTCCTACAATGTACTTTTGGTCAGATTCTTTCTGCCAGCAATGTGAAGCTGACTGCAACACCTTCTCTACAGAAAGTCTGCTTAAGTTTCTATTAAAGACCACCTATGCACCTGGAAAGGCAGAATTAACATTTTAAAAATGGCATCCTTCCCAAGGCAATCTACATATTTAATTCAATTCCCATTAAACTTGCAACATTGTTATTCACAGAGATAGAAAACTGATCTCAAAATTTATATGGAAAAGCAGAAGGACTAGGATATCCAAGCATATACTAAGAAAAAGAAACACCTCTGGAGGCATCACCATACCTGACCTTAAGCTATATTACAAAGCCATAGTAATAAAAACAGCATGGTACTGGCCTAAAAACAGGAATATAGACCAATGGAATAGAATTGAGGACCCAGACTTTGGGTCAAGTAGCTGTAGTTACTTGATATTCGACAAGGGCCTTACCAATATAGGATGGAACAAAGACAGCATCTTCAACAAATGGTGATGGACAAATTGGATAATCATATATAAGAAATTGAAACTTGATCCACATATCTCTCCATGCACAACAAGCAAGTCCAAATGGATCAAAGATTTCAACATAACACTAGAAACTCGGCTACTACAGGAAGAAAAGTTAGGAGGAACATTCCATGATTTAGGAATGGGAAAGGACTTCCTGAACAAAACCCCAGTAGCACAGGATCTTATAAAATCACTCAACCAATGGGATATTATGAAACTGAAAATTTCTTCACAAACATACAATAAACAGAACCAATAGATTACCCGTAGAATGGGAGAAAATATTTGCTGAATATCCATCTGACAGAGGCCTAATTTCTAGAATCTACAAAGAACTCAAAAATATAAACAATAAAAAGCCAAACAACCTACTCACAAAATGGGGCAAGGAACTGGACAGTTAGTTCACAGAGGAAGAAATACAAATGGCAAACACACACCTAAGGAAATGTCCATCATCCCTAATCATAAGAGAGATGCAAGTTAAAACTACTATGAGATTCCACCTTACCCCAGTAAGGATACCAAACTTAAAAAAATCAAATGCAAACAAATGCTGATGAGGATGTGGAGAAGTAGGAAACCTCATCCACTGCTGTAGGGTATGTAAGATGGTACAACCACTTTGGAAAGCAATATGCAGATTCTTAATAAAACTGACTATAGAGTTACCACCAGACACAGTTATTTCCTTACTAGGCATGTACCCTAAAATCTCCATGCCTCAGCTCAGAGAGATTTGCTCAAATATCTTTATAGCTGGTCAGTTCATAAGAGCCAAGAGCTGGAATCAATCCAGATAGATGTCCATTATTAGATGAATGGATAACTAAGATGTGGTATATCTACACGATGGAATTCTACACAGAAGTAAGGAAAGATGACACAACGAAATTGAGAATAAATGGTTGAACCTGGAACAACTTACTCTCAGTGAACTTACCCAATCACAGAATGATAATTGCATTATAGTCTCACTCATCTACAGCTCCTGACCTGAATCTACCCAAGTTGCTGACATACCTACCAAGCATCTCGAGGATTGGACAAAAGGGAAGGTGGGGAGGGAGGGGAAGGCAAGGGAGGGAGGGGGGAAACAAAACTGGACCCATAAGGCAATGGTACCATAAAACTATACATCCTAAAAGACATTCTAAATGGATGAACCTCCACCAGGCCCTTACAGTGAACAGTAGATTCACAAGGCCCTGAAAAGTGTATAAGGAAAACTGTCCAATATCTCTTCTTCTTTCTGCCATTCTCTCTCTCTCTCTCTCTCTCTTTCTCTTTCTCTCCCTCTTCCCTCCCATCTCTCTATCTCTTTTATATCACTTATCCTGTTCTTCCTTCTCTTCTTTGGCACTGATTTATAACTCCCGGTACCAGGAGGTGGTTACCATACCCAGGGAGCTTTTGATCACAGAGACCTACAAGGTCTCCCCCCCAAAAAGGAAGATTTATATCAGATCACTTGAGGACCCACCATAGGTTAATGGTAAGACCATACTGCTGAAGACACCATACACTGTTGGTATGTATCATGGAGTAAAATGGCTGGAAGCTGCCAAGAGAGTCAGTCCCCAGACAGTTAACGTGTCTAGTGCCAGAAGGTGCTTCATAAGTGACTGGGGGATAATGAGCAATACCTGCCCAAGTAACGCATGGTCTAACCTACTTAATAGCAAACAACCTGACGTGATGCTCATACAAGTGCAATAGGGGTGTATACCCATAGTGGGAAACCAGCTGCTCTCGATTTGGCTAACTTATCTGCTCAGTGGAACAGAACCCATAGCTGGAGGTGGGAAACAAGTCAGAACCATATCCAAAAATAAATCCACTCTCTGTTATACTCTCTCTGAAAAACAATGGTTATCACATTTACTTGGTGCTAACATTACTCTCTGTTGGAGAATCTGCTTCTTTTTTTTCAGATAGATACAGATACTAAAGAGAGAACCACCCCATCATACCTCAAAGGTGCCCTTGCTGAAACTAAGAATGACTGGGGAAACATGCAAGAATGCTGTTTCCTTGACAAACCTGGAATCAAAACAACAGTGAAGGAGATAGACACAGAGAACAACCAATCCCTAGCAAACCAGATATCTAGAGATACAGAGGCACCCAATATCTCAACACTGAAGCAGACCTAATATGAACCCAACATGGCTTGGGGAAATTTGCAGAAGAGTGGATGGAAAGAATGTCAGAGCCACATGTTGGGTTATAACACACAGAGACATTTCTTCTTACCCAAAACTGAAGGACAACTCCACAGTGCATGACCCATATACCACAACAAGGAGGGTTCCTGTGGAGGGGGGAGGGCAGGGAGAAGGCTAACAATGGTACCAACTTGACTGTATTCACTGTCTACAAAAAATAAACTGATCATAATTTTATTCTATAATATTTTAATACTAATATCTTAAGAGAAAGGGTTTTATTTATTAGATTTATTTAGTTACTTGAAAAAGAAAGGAGAGAGAGAGACAGAGTGAGAGAGAGAACAGGCACACTAGGGCCTCTAGCCACTGTAATCAAACTCCAGACCCTCCAGATGACACCTTGTGAATCTGGCCTACTTGGGTAGTGGGGAATCGAACTGGGGTCCTTTGACTTTGCAGGCAAGTGCCTTAACCACTAAGCCATATTCCCAGCCCTGTTTATTTTTTATGGTAGGGTCTCACACAGCTCAGGCTGACCTGAAATTTACAATGATCCTACTACCTTTGCCTGTTGAGTGCTGGGATTAAAGTCATACACCACCACACCCAGCTATTTGATGGTTTAAACATTCTAATAGATGACAGATAAATCCTTGACACATTCTTCACTCACATATCATGCTGAAGCAGAAAAAAATAATCCTGTTACATAATACAGAAGCTAGGTGAAATAAGTCTATCATGCTTCTTACACCAAAATTTCATTTGATTTGGATCCTTTTAAACATCTGTCAGTTAAAATCATGTTGTATGCCAATTCAAGATTTTAAGTGTTATGTATGTACTCTAAACATGGTTTGGTAAATAATATTATTATATATTACAAAAGTTTTTTATATAAAACATGTGTACAAAGTCATGCTATTTAAGCTTCTATGAACCAGAATATTATGAGGAAACCATTATTTCAACTACTTCAAAGGAAACTAGATTAACAAATCTTCTCATTCACTTCATAAACTTGACTATTCATCTGAAGGCTTAGAAAAAACAAAAAACAATCTAATCCCAAGTGTGCCAGAAGTGGGCTAGAGAGATTGCTCAGTGGTTAAAGCATTTGCCTTCAAATCCTTAATGGCCTGAATTGGATTACCCAGCACCAATGTAAAGCAGATACAAAAAGTGGCACACGAATCTGCAGTTTGTTTGCAGTGGTTAGTAGCCTGGCATACCCATTTGTTCTATTTTTCTCCATCTCTTCTCTCTCTCTCTTTCTCTCTCTGTTTTCAAATTAGCAAGTAACTTTAAAATAAATAAATCATAAAAAGAAACCTTATTGGTTTAAGAAAAGGGATGGAGAGATGACTTAGTAGTTAAGGTGCTTGCCTGCAAAGCCTAATGACCCACATTCCCAGTACCCAAGTAAGCCAGATGCACAAGTGGCATATGAATCTGGAGTTTGAATATTTATATTAAAACAACTGGAAGAAAAGAGTGGAGGAAACTCTCCATGATTTTGGCCTAGTGAAAGACTTCCTGAATAGGACCCACATACACAGAAAATTGGATAAATACTCAACCATTGGGACTTCATAAAACTAAAAGGCTATTGTACAGACAAGCCAAATATCAAGAGTCAATAGACAATCAACATAAGAGTAGAAAATGTTCAGCAATTTATACTTCTCCTATTTGTCAAAACAAGCATACAAAAAAAAAAAAAAGAAATTGGTGATGATGTCATATTTACAATAGATACAAACAAGATACACACAAATTAAATCTCTTGGAATTTCACTAACCAAGGAAGTGAAAGATCTATACAAAGAAAACATAAAAATACTGAGTAAATAAATTAACATATGCCTAATAGCTAGAATCAACAAAGAATGTAAAAACCTAATCAATAGAAATCCAGATAAGCCCATCAAAAATGATATGTAGAATTGAACTAAGAATTCTCAAAGGAAGAATTGGAATGTCCAGTCCACACTTAAAGAGATATGCAACATCTTTAATCAAGAGAAAAATGAAAATCAAAACAATTTTAAAATTCCATTTTATTCCAGTCAGGATGGCATTCACCAAAAAAAAAAAAAAAAAAGATGAAAGGCAGAAAATGTTGGTGAGGCTATGAGGGAAGTGGAGTCCTTGTTCATTGATGGGGGAATTCAAACTTGAACAACCACTATGAAAATAAATATGGAGGTTCCTTAAAAAGGTGAAAATGGGGGCTTTTGAGATGGCTTAGCGGTTAAGGCATTTGCCTATATATGTACCACATCTTCATTATCCATTCATCAGTTGATGGATGCCCAGGGTGGCTCTACAACTTAAGTATAATGAATAGAGTGGCCATAAACACTGGTGAGCATGTGCTTCTGTAACAATGAGCAGATTCTTTAGAGTATGTATCCAATAGTGATACAGCTGTATCAAACAGCAACTCTATTTCCACCTTTTTTTGTATATTTATTTATTTATTTGAGAGAAAGAGGTAGAGAGAAAAAGAGAATGGGCACACCAGGGTCTGTATTCACTGCAAATGAACTCCAGACACATGTGCCCCCTTATACATCTAGCTTATTCCTGGGGAATTGGACCGGGGTCCCTTGGCTTCACAGGTAAGAATAAAAATTTTAAGTAAAATGGAAATGCGAGAATAAAAGAACAGTGTTATTATTTAGTTTAGTTTGAAGTCATTAATGGTAGGTTATTGACAGGGATAAAACTTTTATTTGCACAATGTCCTTCCATCATTGCTCCAAGTAGTTAAGAATAGATATACTTAAGTTGGAAACAATTTCCAGTAAGTTTCCAAGAATTGGAGATAAATTATTTATGTTAACAAACTGGAAAGAGTTCATTTGCTTTAATATTTATAAGGAAGATCAATGAGACATATAATGCAGTATTACTGAGCTTTAAAACCACTACAACACCAAGATTCAATTAATGAAATGTTAACCAAAGAATACAGTCAGCAATACATACATAAATAATTGGTACAAATGTCCAGATTCTTGAGAGCCTTTCAAGTCCCGTTCTGAAATACGCTGTTAAATCTTACGCTCTCTTTCCATCCATTAAAAAACAAAACAAAACAAAACAAAACAAAAAAAAACAATGCAATAACTTGGCTGGGATATAGTGAGAGACATTACCTTGAAAACTAGAAGAAATAAAGAAGGAAGAGGAGGAGGAGGAGAAGAGAAAATAGGGAGCAAAGAAAAGAGGAAATATTTAATAGGCTAGGTGAGGGACAGAATAGAGGAAGTGAGAGGGAATTCGAAGGGTAGGGGGTAGGAAGTTGAGGAAAAGAACTACACATAACTGAAGACAATCAGTTCTATAGAATCCCTTTTTCTGGATTCTGGATACTATTCAACAAAATTCAGCCACCAATAAAGCAGGAGACAGGTTGGTTCAGACAGAAGTATCCAGTAGAAGGTGAAAAACTTAACAAATTACAGGCACTGGCTGAGTAATCCTAGGACTGGAACTGTAGTCCATGGAGATGCATGAGGTCCCTGCAACAATGCAGGCCTTTTCCATGAAACTTGATCACCTGACAGAACTAAAAGGTAAGATACAACTATTGACATCACCACAGGATCTGGCCATGGGTTGTAGAATATCACTCTGGAATGGAGAGGAAATCCAGTTCCCTCATTGCTAGCCCTCACAGTGTTGTAAGATGCTGTGGGAGCTGCTGTGGGGCAATGGTTTCCAACAGGGGAAATAATCAGGGCACCCTGAAAGCCAAACCCCAGCAAGGCTCAGGGACCTTTGCAGGAAAGAGGGATATAAAATTGTAGGAGCCACAGGGTGGGTAGAAACATCCAGAAACAAAGCCATGCCCCACCCCCCCACCGAAGACAGATACCTTATTTATCCAACAGTGAAAAATGATAGCCCTATTTAAGAGAGACCTCAGGGAAAGCAGGAGTGGAACTGGGTGAGAGGGCATATAAGACCACACTATGTTAAAAAAACTCAGTAAATAGATATTCTTGCATTTCCATTTTACTTAAAATTTAACTTGTATATGCACTTACCTGATTAAGAAGGTAAATTACATATATTTATGATAGAGTATGGATCATTAGAATTATATGCATGTTGATATATATATATATACATATACATATACATATATATATCAATTAATATATTCTAAATAATATATGTTCCATATATTGTATCATGTACATATATTGTGGTTAGCATATTAAATACATTTGAAATTTGGTGTGTATGTGGATATAGGTATCTATACATGTATTAGACTAAATTAAATTAAATGTATCACAAATATATACTTTAAGAATAACCTAGATGTGGTAGCTTGGTGCATTCTATGTCAAGTCTTAGTGGCTTTGAAACTTGAAGTGGTCACACATGAATGGATGTCTTAATCTTTGGGAGTGGGGAAAGGCAAGAATAATGACTCATATTGTATTCCAGAAGGGATACCACCTTTCTGCCTTTCAGCCCAGAGTACTGGAATTCTGATATTCAGTAGTATAGAATTCTAACTTCATGTTTTGAGAACCTTTATGTGTTGACTTACCAGAATAAGAATATGAAAAAAAATACAGACAGTGGGGGATAAACAGAGAATTAAGAGAAAGTAGACATTGCTCAAGGAGGGTGAATATGGGAACACACTAAAGTTTCAATAGGCCAAACAATAAGGAAATGAAGGAAGAAGGAAGGGAAGAAAGAAAGCAATAAAAGGAAAGGGAAAAATGAAGGAAAGGCAAGAGAGCAAGACCTTCTAAGGCAGAGCAGAGGAAGAAAGGGTCAAGTTCAGTGAGTGGAGGTCTCAGCACAGCACAGAGGGAACATCTGCAAAAACCAGGGACTAAGGCCGAAAACAAGTGAAGGGACCTAGAAATCACACAGTATACTTGAAAGAGAAAGAGACAGACAGAGCTTGAGAGAGAGAGATAGAGAGAGAGGAAATGATAGATCAGTCTGGGGTCCTCTGTGAGATAATATTTTCTCCCCCTTTTCTGCAATTTTCCCTAAGCCATGGCAGGCCTGTTGGCAGCTTGATTTAGTGTTGAGTTCTTTGTAGCCTCTGGACTTCTGTTTGTTACATTTTTCTTGATCACAGTGTTTGATATCATCACCCCAGAGCTGGTTGTCAGGCTAGCATTAAGAGCAGCATTTATGGTAGCTCTTCCACTGCAAGTTCTTCTGGGCACTGTCAGATGTGGAGGAGGTAACAAGTCTCCTGTTGGTTAGTAGGTTATCTTCTTTTCTTAGAGGTGAATCTTGGCTCTCCTCCATTTTATCTGCCATCTGTAAAATAAACCAGATTATCCAACCAAGAGTTAGGACAGCTTGGGTTAAAAGAGGTATTCATAGTTTGAGAGATTTTCAGTGTGCAAACCCACACTTCTGCAGAGAGTCGTGGGACCTTCTCTCTGAAGTATGTTTGTCCTGACTATGGGAAGCTGACTTGGTTTCTAGTACCAGGTATGAGTTCTCTCCCACTGAAGGGGCCTCAGGTCCAATCAGAGAACAGTTAGTTAGCCACAGAGGCTGCATTCCACTATTGTACAAGAGTATACACATCTTTTAAAAATTAATTTGGATATATGTAGAGAGACTGAGTACACCAGAGCCTCTAGCAAGTGCAGACAAGCTCCAGATGCATGCACCACTTTGTGCAACTGGCTTTATATGGATGCTAGGGTATCCAAAACTTGTCATTAAGCTTTGTAGGCAAGTTCCTCAACTACTGAGACATCACTCCAGCCTCTCTCCCTTCATACTTCCCCCATCTTTCATTAGCATTGACTTTGTTTATTTTTTCACTATTATTCTAATGTTGTTTACTATTGTTTCTCTTATTTTCTTCCCATGCCTACTTTTAACTTTTTTTGTGTATATATATATATATATATATATATATATATATATATATATATATATTTATTTATTTGAGAGCGACAGACAGAGAGAGAAAGAGGCAGATAGAGAGAGAGAGAATGGGCATGCCAGGGCTTCCAGCCACTGCAAATGAACTCCAGACACGTGTGCCCTCTTGTTCATCTGGCTATCGTGGGTCCTGGGGAATTGAGCCTCGGGGTCCTAAGGCTTCACAGGCAAGCGTTTAACCACTAAGCCATCTCTCCAGCCCCCATGCCTACTTTTAGTAATTTACATCATGAATTTCATGACATATATCTTTGTTCTATCCTTCTATAGTTGTATTATAGTTTTGGGGTGAGAATTAATGTTGCATTTTCACAGTAGACTTACTCTTCATTGAAATTCCCTGCCTCAAACCAGGTGGAAGGAGAGGGACAATGAATGAGCTTGTGTATTTAAATGATGCCTAAGTAGAGGAAATGAGCTAGCATAAAGGACGCATTGGTGGATAAATATTGATAAAGTACCCAATATGCTTCTATAAAATGTGTTTTATAAAAATGTTATGAAACACAAAACCTGTGCAATGATATGGAATTAACATTTTAAGAAGAGTTGAAAAGACTAGTCAGTACATGGATTATAATAAAAAAAAGCACAAAACATTTCATTATTCAATTAAATTCAAATTTAATTTGGTATTATGAATTAAAGTTGATAACTTATATAATAATTATATTAGAAATTGACATGACAATATATGAAATTCTGACTGCATACAAGTCAGTTAAGGATCCATGAAGAAAAACATAGATATTTTGTATGGTTTATTTCAAGCATATAAATGCAGGTATTATGCATTAATTTTTATAGCATGTCTCTTTATATCATCGGATTAATACCGACATTATTATCCAAGTTGCTTTTCAAGTATAGAACAGAAACTAAATATGTTTAAAGAATGTAAATACAGTTGAAAGAATAGGTTTTAATTAACATAGAGTAATTTATTGAAATAAATCTTCTAGTAGGAGTAATTTTCCTTCAAAAAGAGCAGAAGTATAATGTAAAAGAAAAATTTTAAAAAATGCTTACTTAAGTATCTAATATACACTGGAATGTATGTAAAATATGACAATACAAAGAAGACAGCTCATTTATACATTGGTAACTCAGAAAAGTAAACAAATATGTAAAAAGAATAGAAACTCTATGTGAGAGTTAGACTGTTCTAGAAAAAAATTTTCCTGTGTTCACTTTTTAAACAACTTTTTGTTTATTTTGTTTATTTATTTGAGAGTTACAGAGAGAGAAGGAGGCAGATAGGGAGAGAAAGAGGGAGAGAGAATGGGCACGCCAGGGCTTCCAGCCACTGCAGACGAACTCCAGACATGTGTGCCTCCTTGTGCATCTGGCTAATGTGGATCCTGGAGAATCAAGCCTTGAACCAGAGTCCTTAGGCTTCACAGGCAAGTGCTTAACCACGAAGCCACCTTTCCAGCCCACCTTGTGTTAACTTTTAAATCACTTTACAAAGTTTTGGCTTTTTGCTAATTCAAGAACCCTGTAGACATTGGCATTCTTTAATCTTCTGAAATAGATTATGTCCCTAAGCTAGTCCGTCTCTGTATTTCATGTATGTATATATATGTATGTATGTATGTGTGTGTGTGTGTGTGTGTGTGTGTATAATATACATTTATATATAATTATATATATACATATATATATAATCATATAAATAATATATATACAGTTAAGCCTAAAGAAGGAAGAAGTTACAACCTTGACATTCAAAAGCCTTGATCTGATTTTTATTCATGAAGCAAGCAAACACTTTTAAAATGTTTCATTTAAAAAAAATCTCCTTGTTGAGGTATTGTTTTGTTTTTTTTTGTTTTTTTAAGTTGTAATTTAGTATCCCTAACACAAAATATTGTGATCCAAAATGCTCCAAAATCAAGTATTTTTAGTAGCTAGTACCTTGTCATAAATGGACCATTCCACTGGTCATCTTAGGAGATGTGTCAAAACACAGGTGCATTAAAATATTGTATAAGGGCTGGAGAGATGGCTTAGTGGTTAAGTGCTTGCCTGCGAAGCCTAAGGACCCCGGTTCGAGGCTCAGTTCACAGGTCCCACGTTAGCCAGATGCACAAGGGGGCGCACGCATCTGGACTTCCTTTGCAGAGTCTGGAAGCCCTGGCACGCCCATTCTCTCTTTCTCCCTCTGTCTTTCTCTCTGTGTCTGTCGCTCTCAAATAAATAAATAAAAAATTAAAAAAATATATGTATTGTATAAAATTACCTCCAAGCCATGTGTACACAGTACTTCTGAAAAGTAAATAAACTTTATATATTTATCTGAAAAAATGACATCTCTAGCGAACATTCAATTGTAAACAACAACCCTTCTAATTTGCTAATCCGGAACTCCATTAAAATCCCCCCTTATAAGTCATTCAACTTTTCTTATGGATCTAATTTCTATTTACAAAGTGCATAACATTCCTTATAGGCCTGATTAACATGAGGAAGAGATGAAGTGGTTACAACTTCACAATAAAAATAAGTCTTGATAATTACAGTATTCAGCATAGATACATGGGTATTCATGCATAGATGGTGGATAATTGTGAGCAATTAAAATTTATATAATTTTAAAGACTTATATATCAAGAAAAGATAAAAGAAAACCTGTAGGAAATGCAGAAGAGCCCAAGGTATTAGAATGATAATATCTGCATAATCTTTCAAATTCATACTATTTTTAATCAGACTATAATTTTGAGGCTGTATGTGTGTTTTGATTTATCTTCCTTCAGGCACAGTCTTTACATCAAAGCATGAAAAGAATAGATAATCACATTCTGTTCAGGATAGTGCTTTACCAAATGATACAAAAGAAAAAAAAAAGATTGAATATTTATATAAATTGAGCAGCGTTATTATTAACAAAAATATTAAAAAATCATGAATATGGATGACTCTTCTCCATGTTTGAGTGGTTATCTTAAAGAGACATCATTACTTAAGGGTTTTGTGGAGGGAGCAGTTATTCTAATGTCAATAATTTGTTCTCATGCATATAAACTCTGAGCACAGAAGCTGTATAGCATGAAGCAAATATTAAAACATTGCTGAGAGTGTGCATGTCATTGAATTGCTTATTAAGTTCTTGGTATATTCCAATCACTTCTTTAGGTCAGGGTGTAACTGGGTGAAGCAAAGTACTTGAAATCCAAATAGAGTTTACACGTTAGCTGTAAGGGATATCAAGAAACATAATGAATATTACTTAGCACAATATACCTGGAAGAAAATTCAGTAAAGAAACAAAATGTTATATATAATTTGCAAGTTCTGATTTTATCTGTAAATGGGCAAATTTGCTCATTATTTTCTGATCATATTATCCTAAAAAATATGCAAATACTCGTTATGTACAAGGCACATCATTTTTTGTTTCATGTAGACACATTTGCTACAACTGCTCTAGCATACCCTAAGATGTCATTCTTTTAGAGTTTCACAATATTTTATATTTCCTATTGAAGTCAATAAAGCTACTAAGTTCCACAAAACTTCCTTCTACTCTTGCCAATAGTTTTGATTGCAATGAGATTTATTTATCAAATTTGATGAATGAAATTATCTACACTTGATTGTAGTTTGTTTTGATGTATATATAAGTTGTGTAATGGAAAAATGTATATATATATATATATATGTATATATATGTGTGTGTGTGTATATATATATATATATATATATATGTGTGTGTGTGTGTGTGTGTGTGTGTGTGTGTGTATTTCCTCAAATAATTTATTATTTATTATATAGGGGCTGAGCATATTTATTTTTATCATATACTTGTCAGGAACTTTCAAAAATAAAATGTATACTTATTAATTTTAATCACATATTACATAAGGGAATTCTTGACTTATTTCTCTTATCAAACATTAATCTTCCTTTAGGATATGCTATTTATTTTAAAGTTAAATTTATTTAAAATGTACATGAAACATTACCTATTGGTGAGTTAATATGTGATGTTTATTTGAAAACTAATATTTAAATGATGAAAATATCAATATAGTGTGATATGCAAACATCACACTATGAAAATTTGCTCCAGTTTAGTATGGCAAACAATAGACCTCTACTTTTTTTTTTTAATATTATTTATTTATTTATTTATTTGAAAGCGACAGAGAGAGAGAGAGAGAGAGAGAGAGAGGGAGAGAATGGGCACACCAGGGCTTCCAGCCACTGCAAACGAACTCCAGACACGTGCGCCCCCTTGTGCATCTGGCTAACGTGGGTTCTGGGAATCGAGCCTCAAACCGGGGTCCTTAGGCTTCACAGGCAAGCGCTTAACAGCTAAGCCATCTCTCCAGCCCAGACCTCTACTTTTTTATTACAAATGTATTATCTGTTTCTTCCTTGAAATAAATGATTCACCTACAAAAGTATACAAGGCCTATATTTTTATATTTCTGATAGTATTAAAATACTATAAAGGGCAATGTCTACTAAAATCTTCTTATTACCATGTAACATAATATGAAGTCCTGAGAAAGGTCAGGCATTCACACTGTGTGCTTTCTAAATTACATAATTTATTAAAAGGTATCTTTTTGAAATCATGAACCATAGACTAAAAAAGAAATATATGTTCAACCAAATTTATTTACACAATAATATAATACCTCGCTAACAGATTCTTACAAAATTAAATGATTTTAGAAGATAGTTCTTGAGTATGGATATGGGAAAATAAGCACATTATTGCAACAATAAATTCAATTTTTTAGAGATTGAAAACATACAAAAGTTCATGAATTTATCATCCTCTCCTAAGTTACAATGTTCATTTAGAAACATCTATCTTGTTGTTATAAAGGCTATATTGAGTGTTGTTGCTTTGTCAGTGAGCTCATGAATTATTACAAATCTGGCGTTATTGGGACATTAATCATACTTCAGTCCTACATGTCTTTGCTTAGAATATCTTCCTTTTAGTTGGCTTCCTGCTTTGTGAATTATGGTGGTTAATTATATGTCAAAGCATCTACAAGCAAGAATTTCTTGATCATACTGGTTCCTGGTTAATGTCAGATATAAGCCAAATTCCTTTTTTTTTTTAAACTATTTATTTATTTATTTGAGAGTGATAGACACAGAGAGAAAGACAGATAGAGGGAGAGAGAGAATGGGCGTGCCAGGGCTTCCAGCCTCTGCAAACGAATTCCAGACGCGTGCACCCCCTTGTGCATCTGGCTAACGTGGGACCTGGGGAACCGAGCCTCGAACCGGGGTCCTTAGGCTTCACAGGCAAGCGCTTAACCGCTAAGCCATCTCTCCAGCCCAAGCCAAATTACTTTGAAGGTTTAGGCAAGAATGAAGTGGGTGCCTTATTTTTACACTGTAAAGGAGTTGTACTCACTGAGGTAGCACCGCCCTGCTAAGCAATGTTTCTGATCACTTTGTGAGGCTGGACCAACATCTGGAGCTGTAACATCATCTGGAAACACTTGAGGTGTTTTTAGTCAGGAATGTCATAAACCATCGTGTCTTCCTCAGAACTATCATGCGTGTTTTTGAGATAGGACCTCTCATTACCAGAAACTCTCAGATTTGGCTAGATGTGGTAGCTGGTAAGCCCTCACATCCTCCTGCCTCTAGCTTTCCAATACTGGGCATTGCAAGAATGTTCCAACAGGCCGGCATGTGGAAATCAAAACCAGGTCCTCATGCTTGTGATGCAAGCACTTGGACAAGTGAGCTAACGCCTCAGACCTTTCTGTTTGCATTTTCAACTTTACTTCCTCTCTGACCTCATTCATATCTGACACTTTACTTTTATTCAATTTAATTATACATTATTTCATTATATTATCTAATTTTGTCGTGAGTTCTAGGCAACATTCTAAGATATAAACCAAGATTGTGGCCCATAATATCTGTGACTTGTGTAATCTCCTCTTGTTGCAGTCAGGTTCACATTGCTGGCAAAAATCACTTGACCAAGAACAGCTTGTGGGGGGAAAAATGTTTATTTTGGCTTACAGAGGGAAGGGGAAGTTCCATGATGGCAAGGAGAATGATGACATAAGAAGAATGTGGACGTCACCTCCTGGCCAACATCAGGTGGACAACAGGAACAAGAGAGTGTGCCAAACACTGACAAGGGGAAACTGGCTATAATAGCCATAGTCTGCTCCCAACATATGCTGCCTCCAGCAAGCTTTAATTGCCAAATTGCCACTAGCTGGGGCTATGGCATTCTGAACCTTAAGTTTCTGGGGGGCACCTGAATCAAACCATCATCACCCCTCCACTTGGCTGTTTACAGAAGTTGAAAGCATAGTAATATCATTTGCATGATTAATTTGGTAATCAATAGATTTTTAAAGGTAATTAAAGTAATGTAATCCTGGTCTATTTCCTAACTTGGTGAGTCCTTAACAGAAAATATGAAATTGCAAAATTTACTTGGTGGCCTCGAGAGAGCAAGCTATAAGTTTGGGACAGGATGAGGCAAGGAGCATCACACGTACTTTCACAGCTGACAGTCCTTTCTGGTCCATAGCTGATAAAGAAGAAGCAAGCTCAGCCCTACAATCTCACTGAAGTGAATTTGTCCAAACCCCATTTAAGATTGAAAATGTCCTCCAGTTAAGAATGTGGAAGAAATGGATGAATTCCTTGACTTATATCACCATCCAAAACTAAATCCAGAACAGACAGACTACCTAAGTGAGTCCATTACATCTTAAGAAATCAAGAGCTTATTCCTTTTTTTTTTCCCACCGTTCCAGCCATTTTTAATTGTGCATCTCAGTGGCAAAATATGTTCACATTATCCTACAACTTTCACCACTATTGTTCCCAAACTATTTCAACATCCTCAGCAGGTACTCCGTACACACCATAGACCAGTTCTCCACTCTGCCTTCCTCACAGCCCATAACTATTAGCTCTTCTGTCTCTGTGAACTTATTTCACGAAAGTAGACTGACACTATCTGTTCTTTTTTTTTTTTTAATTAGTTTTCCATTCAGAGTACAGGCAGTTTGGTACCATTATTAGACTCATCCGTGCATTACTCTAATACCTAAACCAGAAACCCAACAAAAATACAAAATTATAGATGGATATACTTAATGAACAACCACAAAATTTCTTAATAATAAAATAATCACCAACTGAATTTAAAAACACATCAAACCCTGAAATAATCATTACCAGGCACTTTCAGACTTTGAAGCCCTGAAATTTTAGTGAACTGACTGTGTTGGGAGGAGCGCTTTATCTGAGACAAATGGCAGGGAAGCTATCAACTGTCTGAGGAACTGGTCTACCTTGGTCTTAGACAGAATGTTGAGGAGGGGGGTGCAATTAGGAGAAGAAAGGGAAACAATTGGAGGAGGTCATAAGGAGTAAGTGGAAGGCAGTAGGAAAGGAGAGAAATGAGAACCCACTATAATGACACATATGTATGAAGATTTCATCATGAAACCTTTTACTGTGTATGTTAACTCAAAGGAAAAAAAAATAATTTTAGACTAAATTAAATAAGATGCCACTAATTTTTCATATTTCAGAAGTACTGCACAGAAGAAATTATTTTGTACATAGCAAATTCATTGATAAAATTCCAAGCTGAGATGGAGTGTAAGACTATTATTCCTATGAAGCATATAAGTAGCCTAAGATTTAAAAATGCACACAGTATAAGGTACAAAAAGTTTCTCAAGGGCTAGGTAAATGGCTTAATGGTTTAGGCGTATGCCTGCAAAGCTTAAAGACTCAAGTTTGATTCTCAAAAACCCACATAAACCAGACACACATGGTAATACATGTGTCTGGAGATCATTTGCAGTGGCTGGAGGCCCTGTCACTCCATTCTTTCTTTCTTTCTGGTAAATAAATAAAAATAAAATATTAAAAAATGTGACTCAAGAGGTATGGTGAACATAAAATGATTAGCGACATTTTGTGTATTAGAGCAGATAAAAACTACAGAAAGCACGAAGATTAAGTGCATTGTAGATCAGAGTTAAGTAATATAATGAAAGAACAAATTGATGTTATATATTTCATCTTCAATAATCAGGCCAATATGCCATTTATAGTCACTAGATATAGGCATTTCATGTCTTAACTCAAGGAGTTAATAGTGGCTGTAACCATTTTTTCTTGGTTGATCTTTTTCTTTGGACCTAAATGTGCATTACACAGAAAGAAGGATACATACCAAAATTCTTATCCTACATTGTAGATTAAAGCATCCAAATGTTAAGGGACCATGGAATGATCAGGTGAGTTTCTTCTATAAATTGCCATTCAGAGGCTTTCATGTTAGCCCATAGAACATGTAGACTAGCTATTCATCACTTCCACACATTAATAGTCCTGTGGTGGTTACTCATTACAAGCATGAACTGACAGTCATTACCATAGCTTTCAAACTAGGGCTATTCCTAGTTTCTTTCTGGAGGAAAAATAATCAGATCAGGATTGGCCATAGATCGTCAATACCTAAGACAAGGTTTCCATGTCTCCCATGATGGTTGATAGAACTATCATGGGACTCAGACTATATACACATTTATGTGTTTACTACCCTATCTCATAACTATGAAGCTCTTTTTTTATAGTCTGGTCAATATTAAGGGCTAGAGAGATGACTTAGCAGCTAAGTGCTTGCCTGTGAAGCCTAAGGATCCTGGTTTGAGGCTCGATTCCCCAGAACCTATGTTAGCCAGATGCATAAGGGGGAGCATGCATCTAGAGTTCTTTTGCAGTGGCTGGAGGCCCTGGAATGCCCATTCTCTCTCTCTCTCTCCTTCCCTCCCTCTTTCTCCCTGTCTGTCACTCTCAAATAAATAAATAAAAATAAGCAAACAAAAAAACCCAAGGTTTTTAAAAAAGAATAAACTTAAACACCTTTTCATTCCAGGATAATGGTACATTTTCAAGATCTAGTATGTATTTGATAATCATGCTTATATGTTCTAGCTACTAGATTGTAGCCTGTATGAGCATCAACTTAAATTAATATGTGACAAAAGATGAAGGAAACACATGTAAAATGTTGATATTTATAGATCACTTCCAATCTCAACAATGTTTTATTCCATTAAGACTATCTAACCACTGAGAAAAGGTTCAATGTGGTGGGATAGGGTAGAGGAGAGGGAATATGAATATAATATTAAAAAAATAAATTTAATGGCTAGAAAGATGGCTCAGTTGTTGCTTGTTTGCAAAGTATGCTGGCCAGGGTACAATCCTCTAGAGCCCATTTAAAACCAGATGCACAAAGTGGTGCATACATCTATTCATACTCTCCCCACCCCCCTTTCTACCCATCTCCCACTCTCAAATAAATAAATAAATGTAAATTAAATATATAATAATTTTAATGTTCCAATGCTTCTGAGCCTATTCAGAATTTGGAATATGTACCTCCATGTGACTTCACTATTTTTTATCAAAAGTCAGTCATCTTTTAGTGTCTCCCACTACAAAATCATTTTCCCATGTCTTTCAAAAGTATTGTATAGTTTCTACTCACATATTTGATGTTTGAGAAATTCTTTATGAGTAAAGGGTAACTGGAGAAAATTATGGGCTGTTTTGCAATTTTTGTACAATACACTGATACCAACTGAAAGGACAGCGATATGACATTGGTCTAGGTTAACTCTAGGATCACTTTGAAGGAAAGTAATACCAAAGTGTTGTTGAAATCAGTGAAAACTAAGAAATCCAAATACTATGCTTGATTGCTACTTTTCTGTGGTGGGATAGATGGTCAAATATAAAGGATTTCTCCCATTTATGGTACATAGCTAGTGAATTTGTTGAACTTGGAATTACAAGTAATCTTGAGTAAGTGCTACCTGGGAAAGCATCTCTGAGTGAAACAGAGTGTGAAGATACTTGTTCCCAGTGTGGAAGTGCACAAAAGTCCAAACTGGAAATGGAAAGCCACAATAACGAGTTGGGTAAACTAGTTCATTATAAGAACAGCAGTAAAATCCATTGTTACCTATGTCTTTCATTGTCCATGGGGTCACATGTTAAGTGCTAATACTAGCAATGATTTGAATAACTGAGGTTAGCAAGCAAGAATTTTACTCAATAACATTTATTCATATACAGCTCTAGATAATGGCCGCTGCACACAGCAGAGAATAGCATTCTGCCTCATAATGAAACCATGTCTTGGGTTTACCAGTCAGTTAGTGAGTAGCAGGAAAATCGATTGAACTATTCTATCAATGAGTGGATGTTACTATGTTCTCACTGAAAAAGACTCTCCTACATTGTATAATAATTTATATTTTTTCATCCATATTGCCTGTTAAATACACTCCTATAGAACTATAACACAAACTTAAAAGTTGATTTATTTATCATCTGAGATCCAACTAGCATTCCGTCTGCCTAGGAAATTTATTTTAAAACAAATGGACTGCAACAAACCCTCATGATCACATGGCTTAATGGTCTTTATATGTATTGCATGACCTGAGGCAACTGGCCTGAATGACAACATGACCATCAGAAGAGTCACAGAAGCCATTAATGACCCAGTAACAAGTGATATTGTTTATTGGAAAAATCAGGTAAGAGACTGGGAGGAAGATATGCTGAGTGACGAGCCCAACATGAAATACCTGAGCTTGAGCAGTAGACACTAAATAAAAATTCAGAAGATTGCTTAGAGGTTAAGACACTTGCCTTCCAAGTCTAAGGACCCAGGTTTTATTTCCCAAAGCCTGTGTAAACAGGTGCATGAAGGGGCACATGCTTCTGGAGTTCATTTGCAGTAGCTGGAGTCTCTGATGGGTCTACTTTCTCTCTATCTGCCTCTTTCTCTTTCTCTCCCAAATAAATAAGTAAAATACTCTTGAACAAGAGAAAATATCCTTTAAAAAATACAGAAACCATGGTGGGCTCCTGAAATGCCACCACATTGAAGCTGATGGTGAAATGGAAGGCAGAGACAGGAGAATTTCCCAGAAGATAGAAACAACCCCACAAAAGAAGAGCAGAATGAGAATTCAGGGCTAAAAACAGCTTTAAATAAGTTGGACAGTACAGACCAACAAAGTTGTCTAAGCTGCCAATTTTCACAGTGGCATATTCAATCTCTTTACCAATGTGAAAATACACACACACACACACACACACACACACACACACACACACACACACACAAATAAATAATAAAAGAAATAAGAAAAATATGTGGAGAAAGAGATCTGCAAAGCTGTCCCATTTTCAATAGTCATAAAAATTAAATTTCTTGGAATATAACTACATAAGGAAGTGAAAGACTTAAATAAGGAATATATAGAAACACTGAAGAAAGAACTCAAGGTAGATACAAGAAGATGTGAGGATCTCCCATGCTTATGGATTGGAAAAATCAACATCATAAAATGGGCCTTTTTACCAAAAGCAATTTATAGATTCAATGCAAGACCAATGAAAATTACAGCAACAATATTGATAAAGATAGAAAAAAATAGTCTTAAGGTTCACAGGGTAATACAGACTGCTGCAGGTATGTAAAACCACCCTCGGCAAAAGAAACACATGAAATCATCCATACAAAATATGTGAATAATAATAATGAAAAGAAACAAATAACAAAAAATTTACAAAGTCATATTAGTAAAAACAGCATGGCACAGGTGCAAAAACAGCCAACTAGATCAGTGAAACAGAATAGAAGGCCTTAGTTTACCTGGACTTTGCAAAGGAGCCAACAATGCACACTGGCAAATGACTCAGCATTTTCAACAAATGATGCTGGAGAAGTTGGATTAAAATGTATAGAAAAATGAATCAAGGTCAACTTATCTCACCCTTCAAAACAGTCAGCTCCAGAAGCTGGGCATTGTGGCAAACAATTTTAATACCTGCACTTGGGAGGGATAAGTAGGAGTATTGCTGTGAGTTGGAGGCCAAGAAACTACATAGTGAATTCCAGGTTAGCCTGAGATAGAGCAATACTCTACCAGAGAAAATCAAAAAGCATAAAAGAAGTCAACTCTAAATGGATTAATGACTACAATATAATAACCAAAACTCTAAAACAACTGAGGGGGGGAAAACTGGGAAAATTCTCCAAGATATAGGAGTGGGGAAACACTTCTTAAATAAGACAACAGTAGCTCAAGAAATTACAGGCACTCCATGAAACTACAAAGCTTTTGTGTAGACCAGCACACCATAAACAGAGCCAGCAGACAAACCACATAACGGGAGAATATCGTCACCAGCTATACCTATGACAGAGGCCTAATATCTAGAATCTGGAAAAAAAAGTAAAAATTAAAAAAATAACAATAAACTAAGCAATACAAAGGAAAAAAACCTAAACAACTCACTCAAAAAATGGGGTAGAGAACTAATCAGAGGATTCTTAGAGGAATTAACACCAATGACCAAAATTCACTTAAAGAAATGTTCAACATCTTTAGTCACCAGGAAAAGGCAAATCAAAATGACTTTGAGATTCCAGTTTATTCCAGTCAGTATGGCAATCAACAAGAAATTAAATGACAGCAAATGTCAAGTCTATAGGAAGATCGCAGCCCTCTTTCACTACTGGTGAGAACGCTAGCTTGTACAGCTATTAGGCAAATCAGTATGGAGACTCTTGAAAAAGATGAAAATTGATTTACCATCAGACCCAGCTATTCCACTCCTTGGTATTTACTCTAAAGACCCCACTCTTTGCCTCAAAGATACTGCTCAACCACTCTTATCTCTACTCTATTCACAATGGCTAAAAATTATAAACAACCCAGATGCCCATTCACTGATGAATGGATAATGAAGATGTGGTACATTTACACGGTGGAATTCTACCCAATGGTAAGGCAAATTGAAATTTGCAGGAAAATGGATGGACTTGAAAAATAGCCTAAGTATGATCATGCAGCCTGAAAAAAACAAATGCCCATGTTTTCTTTCATATGTGGCTCCTAAACTGGACCAACTGAAGGAAAGTGTAAATAAGAGTAAGCATTAGGACTAGGGGCATGCAACTCCAATGAGGAACCAGGGACAGAGGCACAGAGGTTTACAGACAAACCAGTATGGGGAAGAATACCGGGGATGGAGGATGCCGGAGGGAGTCAGGGAAAAGGGGTTGCAGAAAGGAACTACCAAAACTAAAGACTAAAGCAGTCAGAACAAAAGGAACCATTCTCCTGGATACAAATATACACGACAGAACCTCCAGCTAAAGGAGGTAGATGGACCAGATGGAAATGTCCAGTAAAAGGCAGAGAATGCTAAATCCTAAATTCATTGGCTCTGGCTTGTGGATCCCAGGGCCAGATCTGGGTTAGCCCATCGATATGAGCAGTTGGCCATGGTGATCTGTGAAATTTCCCCAAAACAATGCAGGCCTTTGCCATGCACTTGGTTACCTGACAGAGCTAGTGGATATAACCCTATTGCTAAAGACACCACAGGCTGCTATTTCAGAACACAGAATACAGTGTGGGAACTGAGAGGAAAGCTTGTTTCTCCTGGTAAAACCCTGTGGTGCTGGAAAGTGCTATGGAAGCTACTGTGTGACAATGGGTACCAACAGCTTGAGTGAGCAGGAGGCCCTTAAGCTACACATTCCACCAACTGGACAAGAACTGCACATCTTTTCAATAGTGGCACACAGCCTTTGTGAGTAACAAACTTCTCACCAATTGAACATGAGGCCCACTTGGTGGGAAAGAACTCACAAATACTACTTGGAACTAAGTCAGCACCCCATGGTCAGGACCAGCACAACCGCTAGAGAGAATTCCCCAGTATTCTCTGGACAAGTAGAGAGAGTATCCTATCAAAATGCCTCTCAAACTCCTATGCATAACCCCTTAAATCAAATCATAGCCTTGGCCAGAGAATCTGTTTTATTTTACAGATGACAGAGAATTTCGGGGAGATTCGCGATCCATCAACATGACAAGAAAATATAGCCACCTGCTCTCCAGGAGATGCGCCACTTCTACCATATTAACCACAATCCAGAGGAAACTGCAGAGTACACGGAAAAAGGTGGACAGGAGTATTGTCCCCAATGCTAGCTTGACAGCTTTCTCCAGGGAAACAGCAACAAACACTGCGGTGAACCAAAACACGTTGTAACAGAAGCACAGAGTCTGTAGAGAATTCAATACTAACCACTAACACACCCAGCAAGGCTCCGGGAGTGTTGCAGAAGAGGAGGAGGGAAGATTGTACAGAGTCACAAGGCAGGCAAAAATACCCTGAGGCATAGCCACCCTCAGAAAAAGAGTCCCTAGTTACCCCATAGTGAACATCAGTAACCCTACTGAGGAGGGCCCACAGGGAAATGAGAACTGGGGGAGGGAAGATGTTGTACAACCTATGTAAAACTATAAATAATTAATTAATATAAAAGAAATATCTACAGATTGCAAAGTTTATAAAAAGTTACAGTTATAGATCTTGTAATATGAGTGCAGAACTCAGTGACATTTAAGGCGCATTTCCTTTCTAATTTATGGTGCTATTTCTCTTATAAACAGGATCAAAATTATATTTTTAGGTATCTGTTTGCTTCTCTTGGAAGAAAAGTGCTGTAACTTCTTGGTGATTACTTGTTCTCTCCAAATTGAGTTTAATTTGCCTCTGCTATCTGTATTTTTCTCAACCAGAACAGAATTAACTTACTCATAAAAATATCTGCTTTTGAGTAAGTGTGTATATGTTAATGTTCCTTCTTTACCTTCTTTACATCTTGCAAAATAAAAGGATTTCTTTTGAAAAAAATCAGAAATTACAATTTTATAGGTCCTAGGAACTAAATTGAATCCAAAACTCTCAAAATAACATCTGAACAACAAATAGCAGATGATATGTGCAGAATTTATACGCAAGGAAGTTAGAGGCGAGAAGCACAATGAATTATGGGAGAAGTATCTTTAATATAGACGAAAAACTTCTCAGCAAAAACAATTATCAGGTCAATAGTTCAAGTGCTCATTCTTAGAGCAAAATAAAAACTGCTGTGACCCAGACCTGGAATGACCTCCGATGATGAGTATAGTCACTTCGGTACTCAAAAGTTCATTTCCTATATGGTTACACTTCACATGTGCAGCAAGAAAGGAAAGGAGGATGAGAGCCAGCACTGGGTCATCTTTGTAGCTTTTGTCTGAAGGCTGCTGACAACAGGCACCGCTGCAGTGAGCAAAGGGAGTCTGTTCATGAAACAGAACGCCATGCATACATGCATGTCTTAGCACATATTGCTAAGGAACACAAATTAAAATTCAGGTTTATAAATAAATATAACTTGCATAATTCAAACAGCATATTCATGAAACTATTTCACAAAATTTCAGAGAAGCATCCCTTTACACCTATTATGCATATATTCATCAGTCTATTGGAGTGTAGGTCTTTGAACATAACAATGGGGAGATGGGCTATAGAACTTTGCTGAAAGAACTAACATGTTTGCTTATTATGAAATATCAATCATAAATTACAAGTCTTCGATTTTTCATAAAATGTTTAGAATTAGAACAACATATACTGAGAATGTTTTATTTGTTTTGTTGAATTTTGAAAAGACATATGTCCAGTATCACTTTTAATTGAGAAACAGGGATAGTAAAAGTTTAACAATATAAGACTTTTCCATCCATATGTAATGATATCTGTTTTTTATGCATTTGTCTAAAAGGTAAGGAACGAGAATTTAAACTCCAAATTCACTTTAAAAAATAGCATATTAATTTTGATTATTTGAGAGAAAGAGAGGGCCTGGAGAATTGAACTGTGATCCTTTGGCTAGCAGTCAAATGCCTTAACAGCTAAGCTATCTCTCCAGTCCTAAATTCACTTTTTAAATTTACTTATTTTATTTATTTGATGGAGGGCATATATATATATATATATATATATATATATATATATATATATATATGACACACACACATATACATACATATACACATACACACACATATATATACACATACACACACGCATACACACACACACACACATATATATGTATTGGAGAGAGAGAGGGGGGGAATGGGCTCGCCAGAGCCTTTAGCCACTGCAAACAAACTCCAGACACATCTGCCACCTTGTGCATCTGGCTTATATGGGTCCTGGAGAAATAAACCTTGGTCCTTTGGCTTTTCAGGCAAGCACCTTAACCACTAAGCAATCTCTCCAGGCATTCTAAATTTATTTTTTAATCTATGAACTATTTAACTTGTACTTTTATTTAATTCACCCTAATCACTTAAATGTTTTAGTGCTTGTTCATTATTTTCCAATTATGTGGTTGTATGAGTCAAGGATTGTTAGAGGATGAAACTGATAGCAAAATATATAATATAAAGGGGATTTATTATGTTGGCTTACATGGTAAGGGCTGGACAGTCCAACAATGACTGTCTTCAGGCTGGATAGTCAAGAAGCCAGTGGCTATTCAGTCCATGAGGCAGGATACCTTAGCAGTCCCAATCTGATACGGATGAGGCATTTATCTTTAATCCACATTGGAAGGCTAAAGAAGCTGAAATCCAATATCCATGAAGAATGGCAGCAACAAAGTAGATGAACTCACCAGCAAGTAGTAAGGATCAGCAGACAAGTGCTGCTCTTTATGTACAGGCTGCCACCAGAAGGGCTACCCATTTTCATGAAAAGACTTCTTCCCTCAGTTAGCTCTTCCTGGAAATGTGCTCATAGACCTGTCCAAGAGGTCTCCTTACTCGATTTGTGAGCTGATTAAGTTGAAAATAACATTTAACCATCCCATATGGTATACAATATATATGCTCTGCAAATATACCCTATAATCCTTTTATGTTATACTGTCACTATAGGTTTCTATTATTATTATCATTACCTTAATGAAAGTTAACTATCTTTTCTCAAGAAACAATAATAATTCATTAATTTAACAAATATTTTTTATAATTTCAAGAGTATCACATAACTGCTAATACTCTTGGATACATATGTTGTGTTTGTATCATAAGTCAAAATTTATTCCTTTTGTCTTCCTATCAAAGAAGATGTCTTGGAATGTTGGTGTATTGTAAAGCATACTATACTTGGTTAAGAAATTAAAATAAAGTGGTTAAGAAACATTAATCAATAAATATTTTGAAAACCATACTCTACAATACAGAGAATACATTAATGGGTACCATAATTTTAACAATTTTATCTAGCCCTTTTCTTTTTTTATAAGACACTAAAATAAATGGTGAATGAAGTGACTGTTCATCATTACAAATGTTTTAAGTTGCAGTAGAGCTTTATGTCCTTTTAAGTTCACCTTCCATTTAATATACATATTCTCATGTTTGGCATCTAAGCAAGACTAGTTTTTATACAAGTTCTCAAATAAAACCTTAAATCAGCTGTAGTGCATGCTGAGCTCCTGTAAGGACCAACAGAGTCTACAGAATCCTTCAGTCCACAGAGAAGACAAGAAACACCTTGAGAACATGATAATGCTGGCCTGGTATCAGCAATAGTGACACTAATACTTGCCGCACAAGACACACTGGGGAGAACGCAGAGTGAAGCGTGAGGTGTCAGCAAACAGCACAATTAAATATGGGTTGTACTCAGATCATCGCTACATCATCACAGACTATGTTAGGGAGGGCATTAAGGTGATTCATTCAGGAAATTAATGATAAAAGCATGAAAAAAGTAGTACAAAGCAACAACAAAAAGAAAAACAATAGAGATTTTACTAATAATATTGAATTGCATGCGTACATTTTTGCTGAACATGCTATCAGGTTGTGTAATACCTTGCTGTTGTATTATGCTTATGTCAAAATTGCAAAGGTATCAAGATGAAAATAGTAGAGAATTATGAGTTTCATTTATAAAAAACATATAATATGAGAAGGGGAGGAATAGTTTTTCAACTATACTAATAAAATGCTTTGCAAATTTCAGAAGACCTGATTAACTTCTTCCTTGAAGGATGTAGATAACAGAGGACTAGGGCACCACATTAAATATCAAATGCACGTTTCATTATGTCTTTCATCATGTCCTCAAATGCCATTTTCCTGAATGCTTTCTTTTTAGCCTTTGGCATGGAGACTATAAATATATAACATTTCTCTAAAAAGATGCTCTGAATTGGCTCCCACAGACTCACATTCTTGTATAGTTTGCCCTTAGATGACAGCACTATTTTCGGGAGATCTTGGACTCTATAAAAGTGAACTGTCTTGAGGAAGTGGGCCATTGTGGGTGGGCCTGATGTATTACAATCAGCATTGTTTATGTCCCAGTCTCATTCTCTGGATCTGGGCAGGGTAAGTGTGGGACACACCAGTCCATGTTTCTGCTGCCTTAAATACAGTCATGTCTTCCTTGCCATAATGCAGTGGACTCCCAAACTGTAAGACAAAATAAATCTCCTACTGCTTCAGCTCTATTTCTTCTTTTTTGACAGATCACATGAATGAGAAAAGTCACAATCAATTATTAAGCAGATATACTTCAGAAACAATTCTGGTGAAGATATAACTCTACCTGCACTTGACCAAGTGCACTCTTTTGGGGGGGTAAAAGGTTTAGTTTGGGCTTACAGACTTGAGGGGAAGCTCCATGATGGCAGGTGAAAATGATGACCTCAGAAGAGGGTGGACAAATAGCAAGAGGATAGTATGCCCAACATTGTCATGGGGAAACTGGCTATAACACCTGTATACCTGCTCCCAACAAAGCAACACCTCCAGGAAGCTTTAATTTCCAATTTCCATTAGTTGGGGAGACTAGCATTCAGAATACCTAAATTTACAGGGACACCTGAATCAAACCACCACATTCCAACCCTGCCCCCCATAAACTGATGTCCAAACATGATGTAGAATACAATGCATTCAGTATGACTTTAAGAATCCCCATAGTTTTTAACAATCCTAATGATGTTTAAACATCCCCATAATCTAAGGTCTCTTAACTGAGCCAAAATAAAAAAAAAAAGTCCTCAAAAATCCATAATGACACAGAATAAACCTTCACACTGCAGAAGATGATAATGGGCAAAGCAAAGACATGTCCAACCAATACACGATTTTAAACAAGGCAAACATCAAACTTTGTAACACCAAGTCCAACAATTCCAGTCAGTGAAAAGTCTCTAAGTCCTATAATTTCAACCAACAACAAATCTCTGAAGTTCCAATTCTTCCCCTCAAGCTAGGCTACTCACAGTCTTAGATAACCTCATCCAGGGCCTGCAGCTCTCCTTGACAACCATGTTGTGGTTCTGGCATTTCCAATCGGTCTCCACTGCAACCCACTGTTCATCCTCATGACTCCACAGAGTGGCCACGCAGGCATCCAGCAAACCAAGTCCTATAAATTCAACCAACAACAAATCTTCCTTTTGCCCTGATGCACATCAGCTGTCCCAATCTCAAAAGTTGTAATCTCATATAATTTCAGTGGAAGAGCAAATGTTTCAGCCCAAAGATTCCATTTGTGTGTTATATCCCTCTACTAACACTAGTCCATTTCTATGCAAAGCAACCTTGCACAACTTCTCAGGACATGGGCATAAGAGCAAGCTTCTCACAAAAACTGCTTCTAGCCCAGTCCAAGCAAAGCTCTTTCTCTCCCTCATAAGCCATACCTCATAGTCCGTAGTTCTTACTGCATTCAGATCTTTCATCTCTGACCAGAATAGTCCATCAAGCTGTACTTACAGCACTGCAAGGCATCTCTAAGACAAAGGTTTCAAATCCTCCTACATTCTTCTTGAAAATCAGCTCCAAAAGGCTAAAGCCACACATTCAGGTGTCTAGCAGCAATCTCATTCCTTGGAATCAACATTATTGTTGTGGTCAGGTTTGCATTACTGGCAGAAATCCCCTGACCAAGAGCAGCATTGGGAAAAAGGGGGTTTATTTTGGCTTATACATTCAAAGGGAAGATCCATGGTGGCAGGTAAAATGATGGCATGAGCAGAGGGTGAACAACATCAGGTGGACAAAGGCAATAGGAGTTTGCCAAACACTGGCATGAGGAAACTGGCTATAACCCCCATACACCCTCTCCCAACAATACACTAACTCCAGGAGGCTTTAATTTCCAGTTGCCATCAGCTGGGAAGGGAAGACTAGCATTCAGAATACCTAACTTTATGGGAGACACCTGACTCAAACTTCCACAATGCTACTGCAAACACACCTTATTGTTTTTGCCAATTAAACCCCTACCTTATTCATGAGTCTTTGCTAGGTAACCCACTGGGGAGTGCCTTGTATTTTGAAAACCATTTTCATGGTGAATTAATTCACATTAAACAACTCATTATGCTTACCAAGTTTCATATTACCAAAAACATGTTTTGTTAAATATTTACAGAATTCTTAGCTAGTTGTACATCATGGGACTATTTCATCAACAATCTTTGAATATTTTCAAAGTTTTAGTTTCATTTTACTTGTAGTTTTAATGTGAACTAGAAAAAAAAAATACCTTAGGCTTTTATTGAGCCAGTTAGCTATGGCTTTGAGCATTAGGATGATTTTAATGCCAGTTTATTTGTTTATATCTTTTTGTTTGAGTATGTACATTTACATTTGAGGCACTGAGGATCTTAATACCATTTTTAAAAACACAAAAAAATATACAAATCTGAGTAAGTATATTTCATTTTTGAGAAGGTTTGAATCAGTGTTGAAATTGAGAACATTCATCATTTATGATAATACTGACATTCAATATTTATATACAAGTTTAAATCAAAATATACAAGAAATACATCTCCAAATGTCATAAGCCAAAAATCTAGCCAAACCCAGAGTAGATCATAATTTATCCACCATGAACTTGTTGTTGTAAAAGTACTACAGCCAATAAAATAAATACCAAATAAATTAAATTATATTGTAAAGTTATAAACAGAAAAAAAAACTTAAATATGCACCCTACTTGACAAAAATATAATTCAGACAACTCAATTTTATTATATATAGATTTTCACTAACTTTTTGGCTACTAATCATACTGACAGTTGCCCTGGCAGAAAGCATGACCTAATGGATTTTGACCTGTTTATTGCCTAAGGATAATTGGCACTGGGCAGGTTTTCAATCCTGTGTGAAGAGTATCACTGTCTTCTATATCATCATTGGCCGAACAATCTCTGGTAGCTTTGGCAAAATCTGTGCTGATATCTGAAAAAGTGGTATGATAAAAAGGAATGTGATGATGGAAAGCTAAATTATTTTTTCCTGCAACCTGGTAAATCCTCCCTATCATGAAATCAGCTTCATAGAAATTTGGAGTTAGTTTTATAATTCATCAAATTCTCCCCTCCAAATGATAATTCTTCATTTAAGTATGTGATAACATCTTACTGTTTCAAAGTGTCCCACAAAGTTTATGTGTTGAAAACTTGCCCTAGTCTATGGCACAACCTGGAGATGGTGGAGTCTTTTAAGACCTGTTGGATGAAATTTGTTCATTGAACTCTTGTTTTTGATGGAGCTTTGGGCATCAGAGCTTCCTCCCCATCTCTGTGTATTCCACAGATGCCATTAGTAGAATAGGTTTTTTATACACTTGCTTACCCAGTAATGCTCTGATATCACCAAACTCCCAAAGCAATGGAAACAAGCAGCACAACACTGGAGGATGTCCAATTACCTCACCATTAACACACAAATGTGCATGTCCACCTGCATGCATGCACATGAACATAAGCATGAGCACATGGGAACATACACACACACAAACACACACACACACACACCACACCACCTCTTACCCAATTTGTAGTAGCCCATTGTACTAAGGCCATTGCAATCTAGAGCAAACTAAGGTATTTAGTAAACAAATAAAAATGCCAAACACCCATGATTATATGCAGTATGAATGAAAATATTCCACCTCATTTCCATACCTATAATGCCAGCAAAAAACAACAATAATAACTAATTACCACACCAAAACACTCCATAATGTTTCCTCCGCCCTAAAGAGGTGCTTAGCATGTATCACTTAATTCAATGAAAATGAAACAATCTTGTTCCCTCTTTCAAAGAAGAGAATCTTTATCATCAGCAGTGTTTGATTATATATAACATGTTCAACAGGATAAATGCATTCTTATAGTGAAGACTGGAAAAATTTAGAGAAATAATGTCATTGAAAAGTTGCTTATGCTTACTATGACCCAACAGAATCAGAAGATTAATCTCATGGGGAGAAAGCTCAACAGTTAAAGGCACTTGCTAAGCCCATGGGCATGAGTTCATGCCCCAGAACCCACATAAAGCCAAACAGACATTCATTGGTAAAAAACTTATACACACACATGAATGCACACACACACACACAAATAATTAAAATTTAATAAAATAAAATATCAAACCCAGGTAATTAATTATTTAGTGTTGTGTACCTGTACAAAGGGAAATAGGGAAAAGAGTCTGTCTGTCTCTTACTGATTGGTCCCAATAACATGTACATTTTCCTGTAAGGTAAACAGCTTAGGAATTATATATTAGTAGTTCCCCTGACCCACAAGATGATAGAAGTGCATCAATGCTTCCACTTTGGTTCAAGTGAAAACATTTGCATCCTCAGAGCATCATTGATTATGAAGGCCAAGTAATGTGACAGATGTGATAGTGACATAGTAGGTCCAGGCCCAGGGACTCTTTATAGTATTTTTTTTTCCTATAATTTGAGTTATATCTATCAACAGTTATCATCCCACTCACATCTTATTTAAGAAAGCTACTTTATTTATGCATTTACCTGCTTTGTAGTAATTATAACTCTATTAACATAAGGGATTAAAATTTTTAAATAAATGAATTTAATATCAAAATAGATTCCTGCTTTTGAAGTTTGCTAAAGTATTTTTGTATATGAATATAAGGATTTTTGCTGTCTTTCATATTACAAGGCTTATAATCACACAACTATTTAGAAATACCCTTAGATCATTCAATGAGTGACATGGAATAGAAGCGGATTTATGACAAGAATATGGAGTTTAAAAAGTCAGTCTTTGAAAATAAAACATGCCCAAGTGTGTTGAACTCCTCATTTTAATATTCTCATGTAACTGCAGATAAGTAGATGGTAGGATTCCATTGAAGCTGGAATGGATTTATAATTGCCTCAGAGAAAAAGAAATTTGATAACAGTTTAGTATTTGTCTTAGAGAAGACCTGACACAGATATGTTGATAGCTTGTATAGGATGTTGCTACAGCTTTATGAAATTAAAAGAAAAACACAGAGTAAAATTAAATGGTGCATAAACTAACTACTTTCATTTTATTTTGGGCCATGTAGCCCAGCCGGACCTTGTGCATACTCTCTATGCTAGGGTGTCCGTAACACACAATCATCCTGCCTCCATTTCCCCAGAGCACCCAAGCCAAGCGCCATTACTGCCTTAATAAAATGACTGTAGCGAAAAGAAGTGGTTAGATAAGTTAAAAAAGGACATTTCAATGAGGATGAATGTGTAATATTAAATTTAGTTTGAAATTTTAATCTGTGCAAAGAAATAGGAAAGAGAACCCAATGATGATAACGTTTAAAGAACTTGTTCAAAAAAGATAAATAAAATACAATATCAAAATGCTCCTTTTCCAAAACAAATAACTTAAATAATATCTTGATGTTGTAGAAATTATCACTAGTATTCATGATGAATGAGAAACATCACATTTCTACTTATTATAATATTTGCATAAAATTTTAGAAAAGAAGGGACTGAGGAGTGTCCAGCACTGAAACATCTCATACCCTCTGTGGCAGTCAGATACAGTTACATCCCCAAAGTCCAAGATTTTTTAACTGAGCCATAATACCAAAATTAACCTCAAAAAATCCCATAATGGCATAGAATATTCACACTGCAATAGATGGCACTGGGCATAGCAAAGAAACATTCAACCAATACAAGATTTAAACAACTGGGAAATCATCAAACTCTGTAGCTTCAAGTCCAGAAACTCTATCCACTGACAAATCTTCAAGTCCGATAATTCTAACCAGCAACAAGTCTCTGGCATTCCAATTCCGCCCCTCCAGCTAGGCTACTCACAGTCCTGGGAAACTTCATCTGGGCCAGCAGCTCCTCGGCAGCCATCTCATGGTCCCGGCATCTCCACTGGGTCTTCACTGCAAGCCACGGTTCATCCTCATGGCCCCATGGGGTCTCTATGCAGGCAACCAGCAAACCTGCTTCACACTGCCCATGGCCATTTCCAAAACACAAGACCGTGTTGCAAACTCAATGATCCTTTTTCCAGCATTTCTTATACTCCACAATACCAGGTAGGGTGACAATTTCTTAATACAGGAGGGAATAAAGCAGACTTTGAAGAACAGGATACTCCTTGATCACTGAGGCCCCTTCAAAAGAGTCGACATTCTTTCTGTTGCCCCAGCGCAGGTCAGCTAGCCCAGTCTCAAAGGTTGTAATCTCTCAGTTGCAGCTGAGTGGGCAACAGTTCACCCAAATATTTTTCTTTCTGTGCCATATCCCTCTGCACACACCAGTTCATTTCTATGCAGAGCAACCCTGCACAACTTCTCTGGACATGGACATAAGAGCAAGATTCTCATAGAAACTGCTAGCCCAGTCCAAGCAAAGCTCTTTCTCACCCTCATAAGCCAAACCTCACAATCCATAGTTCTTACTGCCTTCAGGTCTTGCAGCTCAGACCAGAATAGTCCATCAAGCTGTACTTACAGCACTGCAAGGCATCTCTTAGGCCAAGGTTTCAACTCCCTCCACATTCCTCTTGAAAATCAGCTCCAAAAGGCCAAAGCTACACAGTCAGGTGTCTAGCAGCAATCCCACTCCTCGGTACCACTTTACTATTGCAGTCCGGTTCGCATTGCTGGTAGAAATCACCCAACAAAGAGCAGCTTCTGGGAAAAAGAGATTTATTTTGGCTTAAAGGCTCAAGGGGAAGCTCCACGATGGCAGGGGAAAATGATGGCATGAGCAGAGGGTGGACATCACCCCCTGGCCAACATAAGGTGGACCACAGCAACAGGAGGGTGTGCCAAACACTGGCATGGGGAAACTGGCTATAAAGCCCATTAGCCCGCCCCCAACAATACACTCCCTCCAGGAGGCATTAATTCCCAAATATCCATCAGCTGGGGAGCTAGCATTCAGAACACCTAAGTTTATGGGGGACACCTGAATCAAACCACCACACCCTCCAAGGGTCAGAGTCCATTGCGGAAGAGGTGATGGAAAGAATATAAGAGCCAAAGGAAGGGTACCACTCCTTACAATGCAACTGTCCAGACATAAATTGGTCTTGATATTCAAGACCTTGCAGTGCCTAGCAATACCTATACAAGACCCTTCTAAGAGGAGAAAAGGATGATGACATCAAATTAAAAGAGAGACTAATGGAGAGATGGAGGGGATATGACAGAGAGCAGAGTTACAAAGGGGAAAGCAGGGGAGGCAAGGGAAATACCATGGTTTGTTGTCTATAAGTATAGGCTATATGTATAACTATAAGACTATAAGTATAACTCCATTGATTGTTTTAGAATGCTTGTATTTGTTAGAGAGATTCCAAAATAGTGCAGAGATAGAAATATTGTTTTGGCAGTACTGCCTAGGATAATGCTGATTGACTCCATGTGAAAGACCATAGAATTAGCAGCTGTAAGTCACTGTAAGACGGTAACTAGATATTCTCCTGAGCTAAGTTAGTTCCAATCATGACATCATACTCCACATGACATGTGTAAATTTGCACAGATTTAGAGTTGCATGC
The DNA here is from genome assembly GCF_020740685.1 of Jaculus jaculus. Taxonomy (NCBI): domain Eukaryota; kingdom Metazoa; phylum Chordata; class Mammalia; order Rodentia; family Dipodidae; genus Jaculus; species Jaculus jaculus. The sequence goes on from NC_059104.1 coordinate 29,005,226, forward strand.
ATGAATATAGGCAAAGAAGTAGATCCTTCCAAATACTTCATTGAACTCACAAAGGAAGGGCCTCACAGTTATAAGGCAATGTTAAAGTGGCTAGAAGATACAGTACTGAAGCCACAGGTATAATCTCTTTATTCCAAGCAATTTCAATTTTTGTGTACATTAGTAATAAATATGTGCCCATAAGTTTTTACTTAAAAGGAAATATCTCTATTTGACAGATGAAGCAATTAGAACACATAAGACATAAATATTTTGTTTGATATTCAAATCTTTCTTTTCTCATTTGCATATGATAGAAAAAAAAGAGAAATGCCACAGAGCTAGGTAAGAATTATCGTGCCAAACATACAATTAGAAATTGTGAAGATATTTACATATTATTTCATCTATGAGCAGATATTCCTTTCCAGCCACATTCCAGTCAAACTTTTCCATGGAATTTCCTTTCAATGTTAGTAATACAATGAGGAGCATTCCACTAATATATGGTTATGAGAATCAAAATGGTTTAGAAAATATACTTCCCTATGTCATGGACCTCTATGTTTATTAAGACATCATGATTTATTTGAGATTTCTTAATTTGTCTATTTGACAAAACATGTTTCATTAGTTTATATTTACACATGCATAATAATGTGACATCCATTTGACAATTTATATATGAGTTCAGTGCACACAGTAATAACATTTTGAAAAAGTTAATACAAATTTTATTTACATCATGACAGTAAAAGTTAACAGAACAAAATAATGAACTCACTCAGTGGATTTGTTTCAAGAAATAAGTGACAATAAAACCATGCAATTCTTATGATGAGATTCTATATTCCGTTTTTTTGTTGTTGTTGTTTTGGTTTGGTTTTTTGAGGCAATGTTTCCTCACTCTAGCCCAGGCTGACCTAGAATTCACTATGTAGACTCAGGATGGCCTTAAATTCATAGCGATCCTCCTACCTCTGCCTTCTAAATACTGGGATTAAAGGTGTGTGTCACCACACCCAGCTCATTATATTATTTTTTCAATTATAACCATTTTAACATTTTCATGGTTTTTCAAAGCCATGCTTCTATACATGTTTTTCTCTATCATTGGTCATTAAACAAAGATATTTTTCCCTTCCCTTTTTACTTGAGCAAATTTAAAGAGAAATTTTGGAAAAGGCATAGTTGAATTCTTTGTATGGAGATGAAAGTTATTACTAACAACCTACATAACATTGGACAGACATCTAAAGCAAAGAGTTGTTCAGTACAAACTGCTAATAGTACTAATGGAGAACAACTTAGCTCAGGTAATCTTGAAATTTTTAGGTGTATAAAAATGAAAATTAGGATTTTTTTTCTTTTTTTTCTGATTTTTTCTCCCTAAGCAGAGAGAGAAGAAAGGAAAGAAACAAAAACAAAAACAAAAAAAACCCAAAAACAAAAACAAACAAACAAACAAACAAAAAAAACATCAATGCAATAACTGAATAATCAGCACTTCCCTGCACGACTTTGGTTGTTTGCCTCTTCCTCTTCCACAATCATATCTTAATACTGAAAATACAACAAGGAAAAAAAGACATTTAAGTAGCTCTTGCTGATATAACATGATATGTGTTGAACTGTATTTTATAAAAAGTTATGCACAGAGGAAGATTAAGAAATAATGCTACCTCCTCACATCCATGCCAGCATTTATTTTCATATGATTTTTTAATGTTTGCTATCCTTACTGGGGTAAGGTGGAATCCCATAGTTGTTTTAATTTGCATTTCCCTGATTATCAGGGATGATGAACATTTTCTTAAGTGTGTATTTGCCACTTGTATTACTTCCTCTGAGATGTCCCTGTCCAGTTCTTTGCCCCATTTTGTGAGTATGTTGTTTGACATTTTATTGATTAGGTTTTGGAGTTCTTTGTAGACTCTAGAAATTAGGCCTCTCTCAGTTGTATAGCCAGCAAAAATTTTCTCCCATTCTCTGGGTAATCTACTGGCTCTGCTTATTGTATGTTTCTCTGTAAAGAAAATTATCAGCTTCATGAGATCCCAACAGTTGAGTGACTGTTCCTGAGCTAAAGGAGTTTTGTTCAGGAAGTCTTTTCCCATTCTTTTATCATGGAAGTTTCCTCCTATTTTTTTCTTCCAGCAGTAGCTGAGTTTCTGGTCTTATGTTGAGTTTTTGGTCCATTTAGACTATGCTTTTTAGTATGGTGAGATGTATAAATGGAGTTTCATTTCCCTGCATATGGTTTTCCAGTTTATCTAGTACCATTTGTTGAAGATGCTATCTTTTTATCCAGCCTACATTGTTAAGGCCTTTTTAAGAACAGAAAAAAAAAAAAATGCTGGTGAAAATGTGGAGAAATAGGAACCCACATTCACTGTCGGTGGGAATGTAAGATGGTGCAACCACTATGGAAAGGATTATGGAGACTCCTTAAAAGGTTGACTACAGAGTTACCAACAGAGCCAGATCTTCCCTTACTGAGCATTTACCCTAAAATCTCCATGCCCCAGTTCAGAGAGATTTGCTCAACCATGTTTACAGCTGCTCAATTCATAATAGCTAAGAGCTGGAATCAACCCAGATGCCCATCATTAGATGAATGGATAAGCAATATTTTGTATATCTACACAATTGGATTCTACGTAGCAGTAAGGAAAAATGACACAATGAAATTTGAAGAAAAATGGTCAAACCTGGGACAGATCATTCTGAGAGAAATCATCCATTCACAGAAAGATACTTGTCACATAGTCTCACTCATCTGTGGCTCCTAACTTGAATCTTCCCAAGATGCTGACATACCTAATATGCACCTTGAGGACCAGGCAATAGGGTGGGTGGAGCAGGTGGGGAGAAAAGGGTGGGAGTGGGGGACAAAAAACAAACTGTACCCAAATGGCAATAGTACCATAAAATTCTACATCCTAAAAGACAGCCTAAATGGTTCAACATTCACCAGGACCTTAGAAGGAATACCTGAATGGCCCTGGTGAAGGTATGATGAAAACTAACCTTAATCTTTTCTGGATTTTTCTTTCTCTTCCTCTTCTCTGTCTTCTTCTTATCCCTTTTATATTACTTATCTTATTTTTTTTTTCCTTCTCTTCCTTGGTGCTGTCCTGTAACTCCCAGCACCAGAATGTGGTTAACATCCACCATGAGCTGTTGATTAGAGAGACCTACAAGGTTTCCCAAAAGAAAACATATTTCTGTCAGAACCCTTGATGACCCTTACCAAAGGTTAGTGGTAAAACCCTATTGCTGAAGACACCATAGGCTGTTGATATGGACTATGGAGTGACATGGCTGGAATCTGGAAGAGAGTCAGTCTCCAGACAGTTAGCATGTCTAGATCCAGATGGTGCTACGTGAGTGACTGGGGTAAAATGACCAACATCTGTCCAAGCAACTCATTGTCTAAGCTATTCAGCAGCAAACAAACTGATGCGATGCTCACACAAGTGCAATACTGGCACACACCCATGGAGAGTAACCAACTGCTCTTGATTTGGCTAATTGATCTGTTCAGTGGAATGGAGCCCATATCTGGAGCTTGGAAACACGTCAGAACCATATCTGATAGAGATAATAGAGCCTCCCCTCTATCATCACTATAGGCATATTATTATTATGGGCTACAAGAGGGCCTAAACCTATTAAATTCTCCCTAAAATAATAATGGTTATCCACTTATCCAGTGCTGACTTCACTCTCCCTTGGAGAATTTGCTTCTCTTTTTTAGATTGACACAGATCCTGAGGAGATGATCAGGCCATCACACATCATCAGGGCCTCAGCTGAAACCAAGAATAATTGGAGAAATGAGAAAGAGTGCTGTTTTCTTGGTGAGCCTGGTACCAGCATAAGGGTGAAGGAGATAGACACAGAGATCACTCAACTCCTACTAAAGCAGAGATACAGAGACACAGAGGCTCCCAAGACCTCATCACTGAAGTAGGCATAAAGGGAACCCATCATGGCTCAAGGAAATTTGCAGAAGAGGGGGCAGAAAAAATGTTAGAGACATATGTTGGGACATTATGTATAGAGACATTGCCTCTTGCCTATAACTGATGGCTAACCCCACAATGTATGACCCACATTCCCCAATGAAGAGGGCCCTTACAGAGAGGGAAGGACAGGGAGGAGGCTAACAATGCTACCAACATGGTTGTATACACACTGTGTACATAACTAATAATAATGAAAAAGAAACAGTGCTATCTATCTTTTGTCTAAGTCAATATAAAATTTGGCTCATTGTTCCTGTGGCTTTCACATGCCTGGGTTTGCTTTGGGAAGCTAATGGTTCTAAATTATCTTTACCAGTTATCTCTTCTTTAATAAGTGTGAATTGCTCACTGATCCTTCTTGTCACTTTCAGTACATGTTTTAGGATGCAGTTAATGTTTAGTTAATTATATTGAGTAGAACAAAACACTTTAAATACATGAATATTTATGTATTCATGTAACACACCAACATATTAAAATACATAATACCAATTACATTTAGAATATCAGTAAACATGTATTAAGTGTCTTAGTGAATGACATAGAAAGCTTACTGACGTAGCTTCAGTTCTATATTCTATAACAGCATTATGATAGTCAGAGAAGCCAAATTATATAAAGTATTTATATTTTGTATCCACTGGGAAGTAAAAATATTTATGTTTTACATGAATGTATGTTTAGTATGAGTGCATATATGCATATTTTTTCATGTGTTTGGGCACATGTATGTGAGTGTGCATGTACGAGACCATATATATTTGTGCATGTGAAGGCCAGAGATTGATTTCAGGTGTCTTCTCAATCACTCATGATCTTATTTATTTAGACAGAGTTACAAAACTGCTTTCCAAATTATTTACTGAAACAAGGTCTCTCAGTGGCCAATGGTTTGGCTGGATGGTCTGGGGATTGGAAGGAGCACAACTGGAAAATTAGTGAAGAGGACATTTGGGGAAGTTGAATGTGGATAGAACTCTCTGAATGAGCAAAGATACTTGTGTCCCATGTTAATGCACATCAGAAGGTGACCTCATTGGAGGATGACTTTAATAATCAAGTAGATAAGATGACCTGTTCTGTGGATAGTGGTCAACCTTTTTCCTCAGCCACCCCTGTCATTGCCCAATGGGCCCACAAACAAAGTGGCCATGGTGGCAGAGATGCAGGCTATGCATGGGCCCAACAACATGGACTTCCACTAACTAAGGCTGACCTGGCTATGGCTAGTGCTGAGTGCCAAATTTGCCAACAGCAGAGACCAACTCTGAGCCCCAGATATGGTAGTATTCCTTGGGGTGACCAGCAAGCAACCTGGTGGCAGGTTGACTACATTGGACCACTTCCATCATGGAAAGGGCAGCGTTTTGTCCTTACTGAAATAGACACTTATTCTGGGTATGCATTTGCCTTTCCTGCACATAGTGCTTCTGCCAAAACTACCATCCATGGGCTTACAGAATGCCTTATCCACCGTCATGGCATTCCACACAGCATTGCTTCTGACCAAGGAACTCACTTCACCACCAAGGAAGTATGGCAGTGGGCTCATGATCATGAAATTCACTGGTCTTACCATGTGCCCCACCATCCTGAAGCAGCTGGCTTGATAGAACGGTGGAATGGCCTTTTGAAGAAACAGCTACAGTGCCAACTAGGTGGCAATAGCTTGGAGGGCTGGGGGAGTGTCCTCCAGCAGGCTGTATATGCTCTGACTCAGTGTCCTATATATGGTACTGTTTCTCCTATAGCCCAGATTCACGGGTCTAGGAATCAAGGGGTGGAAATGGGAATGGCCCCACTTACCATCACCCCAAGTGACCCATTAGCTAGATTTTTGCTTCCTGTTCCTGCAATCTTATGCTCTGCTGGACTACAAGTCTTGGTCCCAGAGGGGGGAGGGCTCTTTCCAGGAGACATAAAGAACATTCCATAGAACTGGAAGCTAAGACTTCTCCCTGGTCACTTTGGGCTCCTAATGCCCTTGAGTGAACAGGGTGAGAAAGGAGTTACAGTGATTGCAGGGGTGATTGATCCAGATTACCAGGGGGAAATTGGACTGTGTCTGTTAGTGTTACCATGTCCTGTTGCCAAAGTCAATGGACAACTGCAACAACTGAATAGAAGTAGTGTGATAAATGGCCCAGATCCTTCAGGAATAAAGGTATGGGTTACCCCTCCAGATAAAGAACCCAAACCTGCTGAGGTGCTTGCTGAAGGTAGAGGAAATACTGAGTGGGTAATAGAAGAAGGCAGTTACAAATACCAGCTAAGGCCATGTGACCAGGTACAGAAACAAGGACTGTGATTGCAATGTTTCTGTTCTGCCTTGATAACAGAGTGTTTGTATGTATCTACACTAATATTACCATTATATCATTAGCTAATTGCTGAATTTATATTAGACCCATTATATTAGAGACTAAGCTTTGTAGTGGGGGGAAGATTTTGCAGTTCCGGTTGTACGTGGGATAGTTATGCCATGTCAGGCCTAATTATGAGCTTGTTGCTGTTTTCATTTGGAAATTAAGTATGTAAAAAGACATGATTTGATGTCAAGTTGACAAGGGGTGGACTTGTGATAGTTAAGATGTTGTAAACTTGATCTGTTTAGTAATCTACAGGTTGCTTCTAGGAAGGATCAACTAAAGGAGGAAGTCTTTCCCCCAGGAAGAGCTCTTCCCCCAGAGTGGGCAGCCCCTTTCAGAGGGAGACTTGATATAAGGAAGTTCTGGGTAAAAAGAGTTCCTTCCTTCCTTCCACTTGGCTGCTGGGGCTGCTCGCTACCTTCCAGCATGGATTGAAACCCAGCAGCTCATCAGGAAGCCTTCAGGCTTTCCAGCACCATCTGCAGTGCCTGGTTGGGACTGCTGAGGCATGTGGCCATGTGGACCGAGAAGCTACCAGGTTCGGTGATTTTCGGGCTTGCAACTGCTATTGGACTACTGTAAGCTGATCTAATAAATCCCCTTTTTAAAATAATTCATTCTAGCCGTTCTGTTCCTCTAGAGAACCCTGATTAATACACTCCTGATCTTATTTATTTAGACAGAGTTACTAAACTGCTCTCCAAATTATTTACTGAAACAAGGTCTCTCAGTGAAACCAAGAACTTTGCAATATAATAAATCTAGCTAGCAACTTTGCCATGGGATCCCATGTCTGTCTCCTGAGAATTAGGAGTACAGGCCTGCACCTACTGTCCTGGCATTAACCATGATTCTAGGGATTCAAACTGAGAGCTGGACTTGGGTGGCAAGAACCTTTCCTACCGAATCATTTCCCCAACCTAAGCAAAACATAGTTATAAGTGTATCATGGTTGAATAAACTGGTACAATGAATGGAAATGACTTTGATTCTTAAGTCATACAATGTAAAAACCAGTTGCAAGGTTAATGAGCTGGTAAACAGAATAAAGTGCCAGAGAGTGGGATAAAATCAGGTAACTGAATGGCTATACATTATTTCTTCTCAAGTTGTAGTATTGAAATGAATTCCCTGGTAATAGCATTTTTATGAAAAAATTGTTTTCTTCGTTGGATGAAAAAGAAATTACTTTTTATATGTTTACTTATTACATGGAGGTACAAATATGACATGTTAAAACACACACACACACACACACACACACACATAAACATGGGAGTGGAGAGAAGGCTGAATGGGTAAGAAAGAGCACTTGACACACAAACATGAGAACCTGTGATCACCAGTACCCATATAATAAGATGGACAAGGACATGAATATTAAAAATATCAATGTAAATGATGTGTGAATTCAATAATAGAAATATTTTGAAAACTAATAATTTAAAATTTTAAATTGCATTTTCATGTTTTCTAAGAAAGTAATATGTAACAAAAATGCACCTAAGATGGGATAAGCAGGATTTATTCTTAATGAACTAGGTATTGGCATTGTGGTTTATATTTGCAAAGGTATGCATTGCTTAATCATAACTTAGAACTGGTTCATTCTATTATCCTTCCTCTGACAGTGTTTGTGCCAAGCAATCATAACTTTATGGGGTATATTTTTATATCACAAACACGTGGAGAGTTTTCAATTGTAACATCATTTCTGTCTTTAAGAATTGTCCCTGAAAAAATCAGGACAATGGCAGTGGCATGCCCTTTGAACTGCAAACATTAGTCTTACATAGTACTCCCTTTGTAGTAATATTTAGGACAGCACTATGCCATCAGCAAGATGTAATTATAAGTTTTATTTAGGTTGAACAGTAATAGTTTTATATATCCTTTATTTACACCACATATTTTAGTGTATCTGTCCACCTTAGTGATAAAATTTATTTTTTTCAATGGATAGCTTATATATATAAAAAAATCTTTGCTGTCAAAAAATAACGTGAGTTGCATGTGATGTCACATGTTTGTAATCACAGCACCAAAGAGGTTGAGGTGGGAGGATTGCAAGTTTGAGGCCCATATGGAATGCAAAGCAAAACCTTCTCATTCTCCAAAAAAGAAAAAAAATAATAAGTAAAGAAAAATAAGATTAAGCATGGAAGAGAATATATCCTGGTAAACTACTTAATGTCTTGAAGAGCTTAGGTGCTACGAAGTAATTTGAAGGGCTGGAGAGATGGCTTAGCTGTTAGGTGCTTGCCTGTGAAGCCTAAGGATCCCAGCAAGAGGCTCGATTCCCCAGGACCCACGTTAGCCAGACACACAAGGGGGCACACACATCTGGAGTTCCTTTGCAGTGGCTGGAGGCCCTGGTGTGCCCATTCCCTCTCTCTCTCTCTCTCTCTCTCTCTCTCTATTTGCCTCTTTCTCTCTCTGTCACTCTCAAATTAAAAAAAAAATTAATTAACGAAGTAATTTGAAGATCATTTGTGTGTGTGTGTGAAAAAAACTGTAAGTTCAAGGAAATATATTTAAGTAAGAAGATAAATTAAAAATGAAACTTAAGAGGGTTGGAAGATTGGCTTAGTGGTAAGGTACTTGTCTGCAAAACCTAAGGACTCAGGCTCTATTCCCAAGTACTCAACGTAAGCCAGATGTACTAGATGACACATGCATCTGGTGCTCATTTGTAGTGGCTAGAGATCCTAGCATGCCCATAATCTCCCTCTCTCTCTCTCTCTCTCTCTCTCTGCCTCATTCTCTCTCAAATAAGTAAAAATGATTTATAAAGAATGAGACTTAAGGGAAACTTAGATTCATGTTTATTACTATAAAAATTTTTCATAATGACAAACAATAAACTTTTAAGTTTGAAGGCCTCAACAGCTGATTTACAATATATTCTTATTTATCTACAGGAAGGTAAATGTCTACAGGCAAATAGAACTCAAAAATATGAAGTTTCCCACACAAATACCAATCATTTTCAATAATGGAGCATGCATTGACTCAAATGAATAAAGAGCTGGTCCAACAATGTAAAGAATGTGCTTACATACTTATATTACATTTCAAATTAATTTATTTTTATTTTAATAACATACAAATAGTTAGGTTTTACTATGGTGTTTATAAGCTTTAAAAAGATTTTTCTACCCCTCTTTACCTATCCCCTCCTATTTCTGTGCTCCCCAATCATTACCTCATCTTTACTTCCATACTATTTCCTACTTCCCACTTCTCATCACCTCCTCTTTTTCACCCTCTCATGTCTTCTATTGGGTTTCATGTCCTATTTCTACCCACAGCCTCAGCATACAGTTCATCTTGCTGAGGAAGTTGTGGTGGCATGAATATGAAGCAACTGGTCCCAATGAACTGTCTCAGCAAAATAGCAAAGACATGAGTACTGGTGTTGAGTTTTCTTCTTTTTCTCTTTAATTCAGCTTCAGACCATAGCCTGTGAGTTGTAGCCACCACATGCAGGGTGAGATTTCTTTCCTTGTTCAGCCTGTCTGGCAATACTCTCAGACAAACCAAAATGTGCATCTCTTAAGTGATCCTCAATCTAGCCAAGGCAACACAAACGTTGAACTATCACAGCATCTTTCAACCTAGTGGGCACTACTTGTCGCTGGGCTGAAAAAGTATTTTACACCTTGTCTGCGAAAGCCCAGCCTGGAGTGCCATTTTCTGCCCTGGCTGGGACATTTTTTAAAGATATCTGTTTGACCATTTGAAAGGAAATAACATTTGAAAGAATGAAAGACTATAATTTTAAGAAGATGTATTTTGTCTTAGCGTTAAGGTTTGATAAGACTTATTTAGAAATGTACTTTATTTCAGGGATTCACTTAAAGATTTATTTCCTTTTTTATAACCAAGTAAATGTCACCTCATTAACAGCCTATTGTTTCTTAGGAAAGATACACTTTGTATAGGCAGCTTGAGAAATTATTTCCCATATAAAATTTTTCTTAAAAGGGGAATTTTTACACTTTTCAGAACTTATGAATAAAACTCAAAGAAAGGGTGTGAAAGAATATGTCTTATAAGTTAATAGGTATAAGAATCTAAAGGAATATCCAAGATAAATATCAGCAGCAGTAACCAAACTCTAGGAAAGATGTGATCTGAATTTACAAAGACAATATTGCTATTTTGAAAACTTTCAACAGTATATTTCAGGTACCATGCATTTGAAGTGGAGAATAATTTGAGCTTAATGTATTAATATTAAATGGTAATGTTTTGTGGGGATTAATTGAATATATATTTTGTAATTATATCTATTTTGTATTTCATATTAATTCATCAAATAAACAGCAATTCATTAGAAATCTAGTAAGTTTTGGTAAAAGGTAAATTGAATGATACATCCTTCAGTCTTCCAAATGTATCAGCCCATTCAAGCATGACAGGAATAAGAAAACAAGTTCTATGAATACCAGTGTATCTTTATTTTGTGGCTTTATAGTACATGTATTCTTTGGAGACATTAACTACTTCCACCTAGACTTTGTTAGCATTACATTTCTTTCCCATTAAATATCAGTAACTGAATATGTTCATTGTTCTTGTATAATAAGACAGCACTGTTTCAAAAAATGTTTGGAGCAGCAATGAAGAATAATAAAGAACAATAAAGAATCCTACTATATTATCTGGGCGCCATTAATTCCAACACTTGGGAGGCAGAGGTAGGAGGATCACCATGAGTTTGAGGCTACCCTGAGACTACAGAGTGAATTCCACGTCAGCCTGGGCTAGAGTGAAATCCTACCTCAAAAAAAAAAAAAAATAAAATAAATCCTACTATATGATTTTAAAAAGTGACTTTATGTGTTACTAATAAGCTAATTTTGAATCTATATGTAGCCTTTGAGATATATATATATATGTATGTACATATATGTATATATATATATGTACATATATATATGTGTATATATATATGTATGTACATATATATATCATATATATATTATATATAATATATATATTCACATATATATATGAATACATACATACATATATATACATACATATATACATACAGATATATGAAATATAACATATATATATGAAATATAAACAAATAATTCATTATTTGAGCCAATTTTGTGTGAAATGTGCTGCCAATTTGTCAATGTATAAAAACAATTATTATATTATTTTCTCATAACTAATAATTTGAAATAAGAACTAGACTGCAGACTAGTTTCAAATTTCTCTCTACATGCTTTATTTCATTAGGCAGAAAACAAGGGGATGTGATTGATTTGAATTCTGTGCAAATATATTTTGAAATAACTGCATAACTTGAGCTCTTAAGTTGTCTTGTTTTGAAAGTGTGTTGTGTATTTGAGAATCACTCCATGTTTTCTGTTTCCCTCCTGCTGCAATAGTTTCCATGGCTTGGGACTTGCCTGAGTTCAGAGCACTTACAGCACTGAGAACACACAGTACTGGCTTTCAATGTGAAATCTGCCACAATTAGAGAAGAAGTTTGCAAGTTGATTAACCTCTCTCTGATTCTGTTTCATCATGAAGTTGAGACTACTCAATGAATGTGTGTGGCTTAAAGTACCTTATATTGAATACATAAATATTAAGCAAAATCTGCATGTCTGGTTATTACTTATAATGCTAATTAAATTCAAACACAGTAGTTTAGAAACAATTTCAAAAAATGAAGAAAAAAGGAAAGAATTTATAAAAGAATGAAAGGAAAAATTTCAAGGTAAACAGAATTGTCACGTTGGAGGGAATATAGTCCACACCAGAAAAAAATTAAATAAATAAACATGATAGTTTACAATGTTGATGTGAGGGCTAAAATGTTGAGACCTTGAGTCATATATACAAAATAAATACTGGGGACCAGTTTTGAGGCAAATTATTTCTTAAACTGGCAGTCCATCTGAACTTATGTGATGTTGAACTTCCTTATTGCTAGCAAACTCATCACTAGTGAGATTCTGAAAACTAAAATTACACATACCCCCTCAGCATGATCCACATATGTATCTCCTTTATGACCCTGCACCTCAGAAAATGTATTTGCATTAAACAGTGCTCTGTTCTAAACAAAATCCTCTATACCAGTCATCTCTGCTCAGATTATTCTCTTCAATATCTGTTCTTAAAGGACAGGCTTCTCAAAGATAAGCATACTTGAGTGGTGTCTATATTGCTCAATTCCTCCCTGAATAGAAGCATATAATCACAAACTAAGAAAACAGCTTTGTGAAGAAGATATGTGTTAAACTCAGAGAAGGAAAGCACAGTAGTTTGAAAAGGTTGGGATGGAGAGAAAATGGAAAATTATGGTAAAAGTAAGAATTCCTGCAGGAAACTTCAGCAGTTGCTATTTGCCATATATGGTCAAAGAAGTGTCATGGGCCACTGAAATCTTACTTTCTTTATAAACTGATAAAAGCTTTGTTTTAGCCTCAGATCCTAGGGATATTCATGTATTTTACTGGTACTGTTCCTTTCTCTCATAAATCTCACTCAAACCTACTTATCTGTGTTGCTCTTGCATGAAAAAGCTTAATTCTCCAGGCACCTGTAATTCTTAGTCCCTTTTTACTGGACACTGACTTGGCAAAGCTTCTGCCTTTGTCTCCCAGGGTTGATGATCCTGATGTCACATGAAAGCATTTTCACTTGGAGTATATATTGCAGAAATGAAAATGTCCATTTAAAAATACATTTTCATCTATTTTCAAGGAGAGGAAGAGAGACAGTGAGAGAAAGAGTGGCACACCAGGGCCTCTTGCCACTGCAGATGAACTCCAGATGCATGCACCATTGTGTGTATCCGGCAGTACATGGGCACGTGGGAACCAAACCCAGGCAGTCAGGTTTGTATGCAAGTGCTTCAACCACTGAGCCATCTCTTCAGCCCATACAATGTCTGTTTTAGATTTTCATGTTACTGTCTCTAACAGAAACCATAGTTACGTTTTTACTACTTTTCCAAATACTTTTTTAAAAGCACACACAAAACATGTTTTCCTTGTCTCTACCCCTTCTCTGTCTGTTGTAGTGCAATGCTTTCTTACTGAACCATTTACAACTTCCAAGAGTTGCAAAGCTATTTTATATACACAAGCCAGAATCTTCTCTCTTATATGGTTTCTTTGCTATGTTGATTCATTTGTTTGAAATAAGCAAATAATTTTATTCTTTTAGACACACAGTATCCAATAAATACTGGAGGTCTCTATTACTCTATTTCTTATCCTATACCCAAATTATCTTAATTAATTAGATACACAGTATCCAGTAGATATTGGAAGTATCTATTACTCTATTTATTGTCTCCTAAACCCAAATTATCTTAATTATCCTCTAAACCCCCCCAAAAGGCAATTTTCTGTTGACAAATATTTAAAAGACATGCAAATTGCACCACTACTTTCCAATCCACATCTATTCCCCAAGAAATGGTACTATGTATCTTGTCTTGAATACTATATATGGTAAAATGTAACAATTATTCTGCCTAAAAATGGGTCAGCACCAAAAAGACCAGGTCTAGGCACGCAGAGACATTCCAGCTAAGTGTGAAGTATGTCAGACAAGCTCCCTAAGAGTTACTGCCTCCAGCATTTCTTATAGTTTATTCTTAACAACATAATTAGGATGCTAATTTTTATTATTTAAATAGCATACACAGAAACCTGCTTATTCATTGAATTTTCATATGCACCTTTTCTCCTTCATCTTCTTGCTTCCTCCTCACTGTAATATTTCACACCCAGTATTCTTCCTTCCAGCTCATACAAAATGGGTTGAATCATGCTTACCAACCCTTCCCTCATAGTATTTTTTTTTCCCCCTACTCCATAAGCTCTTTTCTACTGGTGTGGACTTTTCCAAAACATAAATGTATATACATGAAAATTAGAAGTGAGGATCCCCACATGGCAGAGAACATGAAGTATTTATTTGTGAGTCTAGGTTGCTTCACTTATTATAAAAACTTTCTAGCTCTATTAATTTTTCTGAAAATTTCATAAGTTCATTTTCCTGATGGCTGGGTATTTTCTAGGTCTCTGTTGGTGACACATATGCTATTTTTTTCATTTTTGTTATAATATCATCAATAAACATGGATGTGAATGTATCTGTGTGGTAAGATATAGAGTCATTTAGATGTGTGGCCAGGAGTGTTATAGAGGGGTCATATAATTATGCCATTTGTAGTTTTGT